>NW_015624020.1:87784-90198 GCF_001515625.1 Sinocyclocheilus rhinocerous
ATCACTTTAATGTAGCTTGCGCTCACTGTTGTACACTGGAATCAGTTCCGGGGGAATTATGTATGAGGTCAGCTTTGCGCATGCGCGGCTCAGAAGTGACGCACGCGGAAACGCAGGGGAAAGATCAAAACAAAACAACGGTCAAGTATTAGAAGTACAAAACGAGGATTTGTAAAGAAGAATGTCAGAGGATTTCGATATAAGCTAAGAGGAGACTTGTTTTCCTTTGCTAAAGTAAGGAAACTTTGCTTCTTTTGATCCTGTAAACAAACGTTGGTTTTCACGAGACGCACCGGCGCATGCGCAACGCTGACCTCATACGTCATGCTCCCGGAACTGCTTCTGTGTACAACTGCTGGCGCAAGCTACATTCAAGTGATTATTACGTTTTGAATATGGATATTTTTCTTACAAAAACGCATCGATTCGCTACAGAAGGCCTTTGTTCACCCCCCAGAGCCGTGTGAGACACTTTTTTTATTTTTATGGATTGGCGATTTTTATTTAAGTTCTTTTGGACTGAAGCAAGGCAACACCCGCTGAGTGGCATTAAACAGCTTGAAAGATCAAAGACAATTTTTAATATAACTCCGACTGGATTCGCCTGAAAGAAGAAAGTCATATACACCTAGGATGCCTCAGGGGTGAGTAAAACGCAGCCTAATTTGAATTTTTTGGTGAACTAACCCTTTAACAGCGCTTGTGTACTGCATCATCACTGTGTCTGTCAAGCGACTCTGTTGCCCTTTCGGGCTTGAACTGATGGTAAAACTAAGGACATTATTAACTGTCTTGATATTTACTTTGAAAGCTGAAGCTGGCGATTATGGTAAGGGGCGTTACATTTCCGACGCGTGCTTGTGGTGTTCGGCCAATCACAATGCACTGGGTCAGCTGGCCAATCAGAGCAGACTGCGCTTGTCGGAAGGAGGAGCTTTGTAGAAAACGACGCATTTGAGAGAGGCGGGGCATAGAGAACCTACAATAACGTACAGTATTTGAAAAATAATGTTTTTTGAACATTAAAGCAGGTCAACATATTATGTTACACCAAATACACAAAATAATGATCTTTAAAATAGCATCATATGACCCCTTTAACCAATTAGTATAGGAATAACTGCGCCAAATGAAAAGTCTGTCAGTATCTGGAAACTTGGGCCAGAAATTTACATCACTTTTCCAAGAGCCTCCGAAACAACAGACCATCACTACACATTATGCAAATATATTCTAACCCACCATGAATCCATTACCATAACCTGTTCAAAAGCAGGAATAGTGCTGCGATGAACCCTAGCTCTGAACTCAACACCGCATCGGCTTCACCAACGACCGGCTTACTGTACTACGCGAGGCCGTGGTTCGCAAGAGGCCTACGGACTAACTCACCGGCAACAGCTCCTTTAAACTTCGGCGAACAGGGATGGACTCCAGCTCCAGCTCTCCCTCCTCCACCTCCATGGGTTCCGCTTCCCGGGCATCTCGATCCGAGTCTGATTCCGAGTCTGACTCTGACCGATCAGACGCGCTTTCGGACTTCACAGACACCTGCAGGCTGCGCACCGCCGCCATGATCACTCACTAAAATGAGCTCACGGCTAACTCTCAGTGAAGTGAACGGAGCCTCGCGCTAGCTGTGCTAACACTTATACCTTACTTGCTCGTCTCGAGCTATGGTCTCGAGCCTCGCGACACACACACCCCGCCCAGGAGACGGTCGCTGCTAGATTGTGACCCGCCCTCTTTGACTAAAGAGGAGTATGCATTCACTAACGTTCATACTTAGGATGTAATGTATTTATATGTGATGCACAGAGAAAGAATCCTAATATTAATTATATTTAAATGTTAATTAAAATCATTTAGGCCTATCACCTAAACTAAATTACAAACTACATTTAGTCTAAATTAAGTTTACAAGACATTTTACTGGTAGCCTTACTTCTATATTAAAAGCACAATCAGAAAATATATTTTACATCAAAATAAATTTTTTTAGAAATAAAAATATTTTTTTTTAGGATGGCTTAGAATTATATTTTAAAGTATATTAAAATAGAAAACTGTTATTTTAAATTGCAATAATATTTCACAAAAGTATTTTTTTTCTGTATTTTTGATCAAATATATACAGCTTTGATGAGCATAAGAAACTTCTTTAAAAAACATAAAAAATCGTACTGATCCCAAACTTTTGAACGGCGGTGTATATTTATTTATTTACCCACCTACCTATTTACCTTAAAGGGGTCATATGATGCTGCTAAAAAGAACATTATTTTGTGTATTTGGTGTAATGAAATGTGTTTATGCGGTTTAAAGTTAAAAAAACACATTATTTTCCACATACTGTACATTATTGTTTCTCCTCTATGCCCTGCCTTTTTGAAACGCGTCGATTTTTACAAAAC
>NW_015624020.1:90389-123901 GCF_001515625.1 Sinocyclocheilus rhinocerous
CTTTGTAGAAAACGAAGCGTTTGAGAGAGGCGGGGCATAGAGGACCTACAATAATGTATAGTATTTGAAAAATAATGTGTTTTTTGAACATTAAATCATGCCAACATATTCTGTTACACCAAATACACAAAATAATGATCTTTAAAATAGCATCATATGACCCCTTTAAGCATCCAATTTTTGGGGGCTACTGTATATCTGTACATACTGTCAAACATCTGTTTATCAGATTGTAAGGCCCCGCAAAAGTGGTAAAAGGCCCAGTAAATTATATAGTCAGGGTTTTAGTAGCTATGGCCTGGCTTACAAATGGAACAAAGTCTTTAAAATGCAATATTTTACTTAACAAAATCAACATTGCCATACAGAAACCTTTACACAGCAGTACAATCATAGAGAAATAAATTAACACAGCTCTTTCTGTTAAGCAATTTATACTATAAGGAAACAAAAAAAATAAATTTGACCAAAAACCAGAATGGAGAAGTCCCTCTAAAAGTGTAAAATTTTCACACATTTCAGCTGTTTGTGACAATAAAGGTTTATTCTTCAGCATTTCAATCCATGAATATACACAATAAATATATACACATAAGAGTGATTGGTGGTTTTCTAATATAATAGGCATCAGTCATGGAAGCAACCATTAAAAAAAAAAGAGTTTAATACTTCAAGTTTTAATTCTAATAATATATATTATAAATAACACTTCAGGGAACACAGTAGAGGCTGAAACTATCTCCAAACTATGCCTGATTTTAGGGCAGATTTTCAGGGATTGCACAAGTGTGAGAGTTACAGAGGAAAGCAATGTTGTGCTAGACAATTTGATTATGTTTGACCACTCTAGTGCATTTTAGATTTGTTATGAAATTAATTTGTGCTATGATATCTACTGTGGCTAGTTTCATGAAAGCTTTTACAGTTTGTCCCACTCATTTATGTCTCAAAATAGAGTCTCAAAATACTGTGGAATGTTTCAGGTGCTGGGAATTTTGTTAATTAAAATAAAATCTGTTGTTCTTACACTCTATTAAGTGAGGATAGCTACTATTATTGACCTGCTAATCCAAGTTTGTATTTTATTAACTCACAAGATATTTATTTTTACAGTGAAAGACTTCAAAATGTGCAAAATCAATTAATGTGCCAAGTCAGTACCCGTTGACCACCTGCAGGAACTAAAGGAGATGCTAACTGTATGTACTTGTTCCTGTGATGTTCAGATTGGGAGCACAGGCTTGAGTAATGGGTCCTTTCTTAATTTCTCTCCTCCATCCCGACGGTTTGATTTTCAGTGCTGATCCATTGCTTTTCTGATTAAATGGAGAGTTCAGGGTGTTAGTGAATACCAAATAAGACAAATCTTTTTGACAAGAACATAACTTAATAAGAATCTACGATTATGAGTGATTTTTATGGCCCGTTACTGAGAGATTGTGCTACAAATAATCATTATCCATCACTGTGATGGACGCTTGTAAATTTCCGTCATGCTCTATTTTATTCCATCAGTAAAATATTGAAATGCTTGGCATTTATATTGTGACTTTTATATCACAAGACCTTCTGTGGCAACAGCTCTTTTAGTCTTAGCAAGAGCTGTGAGTTGTGGATTCTTGGCTTTTTATTTTGCTCTCGCAATGTGAAAAAGACTATGTTCTTGTTATATGGTTATATGATTTAATAAATAGTATCCTATATGAATTATGAACAAAATATATCATTGGAATCCAATAGAATTTCCCCCCCTCAAATCTGAACTCATATGCCTCTCTCCTGGTCTATTTTTGCAGGGGAGTTTAAAAATCAGCATTCTTTAATGTGGAAATATTTTTAAAGCAGGAAAACACATTAAACCAGATACCTTTTTCCTGTCAAAATGACAAAACTATTTGTAAATGTTTTTAAAATGTTATAAATCAGAGGTTTTTAAACTGGGTCCTGGGCTGCAAAATATTCTAGAGAGTCAATGATAAAGTTCAGGTCCATGAAAAGATAAAAATAAAAATAAATAAAATATAATACATCTAAAAAACGTTATTTTTCTGAAGTTTTTAGATTTTAGAAGTAACTTTAATATTTTATAGATAATGCTAACTTGTACATTTTTATATCCGTTATTTTGAACTGAAGACACACTCACTTCAAAACCAGACACTGCAAAAACAGTCATTTAAGAGACATCAAGGCCATTTCAAACAAACAACTGAAACATAGATTGTACATAATATTTGTGCAATATAGTAAGCCTTCTCTTAATGGATAAAATATGATATGTGACCCTGGACCACAAAACCAGTCATAAGGGTAAATTTTTCGAAACTGAGATTTAAAAGATCTGAAAACTGAATAAATAAGCTTTCCATTGATGGTTATGGTTTGTTAAGATAGGACAATATTTGGCTGAGATACAACTATTTGAATATCTGGAATCTGAGGGTGCAAAAAAAATCAAAATATTGAGAAAATCGCCTTTAAAGTTGTCCAAATGAAGTTCTTAGCCATGCATATTACTAATCAAAAATTAAGTTTTAATATATTTACAGTAGGAAATTGACAAAATATCTTCATGGAACATGATCTTTACTTTATGTCCTAATGATTTTTGGCATAAAATAAAAATCAATCATTTTGACCCATAAAATGTATTGTTGGATATTGCTACAAATATACCCCAGCGACTTAAGACTGGTTTTGTGGTCCAGGGTCACATATATCTGAAGAAAATTGTTAGAAAAAATATAATTACCATCAATGGCTGTTAAATGTATCCAAAATTATAGAATGACTCATAAATATGTCTTCAGAAGTGAAATTAAAAGCTGTCTTTATAATTTAGGAAGAAAGGTCCCTTACAATGGGGATCATCAAATTTTGGGGTATGTGGTATCAAAAAATTATTTCAGTATATGCAGCATCTGGTTTAACTCCTCCCCCAAGACTATGTGATTTATGACTACATTTATGATTTTCATGAGTAACTTACAATGGTTCTGGTCGTCTTTGACATTCCCTTTGCTAATGTCCCTGTGAAATGAGAGTTTAAAGTTACCAAGTAACCAACCTTAAAACACACACACACACACACACACACACACTTAAATGACTAAACAACCAACGAAACACTACAGAGAATGATAGAGAATGAAAGAGCAAGTCATAAAAGGACAAAGTCTTACAGCAGCAGACTGGCTCAATCTGTCAAAGCGGAACTTCAGGTTGGATCTGGGTGAGGTTTTATTCCTAAAATCTTTTAATAGACAGATATTCAATAACATGTGACTCCTTAAGCTGTACATTTTGAATTCAAATATTGAATGTGAGGGAAGCGTCTCAAATACCTGTCGGACTGCGGCACATAATCACTGGCGTTCCTGCGCCCTGTCCCTCTGTGCTCAGAGAGCCAAAGACAGGCGAGAGACTGGGAGAAATCTGAAGACATGAGAGAACAGACTTAACATGCACACTTCTTATAGCAACATTAATGATGAACGTGAAGACACTTTTACGTACAGGCTCTTTCTCCTCCAGAGTCTCTGGGTCTCCTGCAGCACTGCTGAAGCTGCTGGTGCTGGAGGAGGATCGAGAGATATCTGGTCTTCCACTGACCTCCTTCAGCTTGAGAGATGGCCTGTAAAAACAGAGAGAGAAAAAGAAACTCTTATTAGATATTGATAGTACACATTTATTAAGTACCAGTGGCGAAACAAAAAATGTACCTCTCATTGCTTAGGATCTCTGGAGAGCTAGGATTAGACGACGTCTCTGATCTCACTTCCTGTGAGAGATGACCACTGTCTAGACTTCTTTGATCAATTAGGACACTAAAATGACAGACAGACAAAAAAAAAAAAGATTTTTAATCAATTTGTACAGCTTTTTAAAGCAGGGGTTTTCAAAAGGGGGTCATCTTAAGAGACTCCCAAGTCAAAGTTAACATTACTTTTTAATGATATTAACAAAATGTGTTAATGGAATTTTTGTACACATTAAAATTCATCAAAAACACATATACTGTTTCATAAGTTTTCGAAACAAAAAGTAAATGATATACTTTAATATATAATGTATGTAGTATATAACATATTTTAATATATAATGTATGTAGTATATAACATATTTTCATATATAATGTATGTAGTATAAAACACACACACACTTAATTTATATTTACAATATTTGCAAGATTTTTAATGTCTTAATAATTTAATATTTTAATCATTTGCGTCATTAGCATAATGACAGTGTAAAAGATATTTTGCAATCAATCAATCAATTTCTGAAACAATTTTTAATTTGGTTGTTTTTATAATATCATCTTTGTAATAACATACTATTTTTCTAACTCAGTATGTAATTTGTATATATGAAAATATTCATAAAATTTGAAAACCCTGTGGCACCCCAGCTGATCAAATATATGTTTTAAGAATGTTTTGCTAACATTCCCATTACATTAATGGGAATCCCATCCCATTAAGTTATGAAAACATTATTTCTGAATGTTCTCTGATCGTTTAAAACCAGATTTTTAAAAGATTTTAAAAAGCTTTTTTTTTTTTTTTAAATTATGCAAACATTATGGGAACATCCCGTTGTATAATTTAATCAAACATTATAGGAACATTATTTCTGAATGTTTTCTGACTGTTCTAAAACAACTTGTAACATTTAAAAAACATGAATGATGAAGGTCCAACTAAAACGTTTCAGAAACAAAGCATTCCATGAATGTTAATATTTGTGTTAACCTTTTGAGAACATTTTTAAAGACAAGATTACGCTGAACTAACTTCTATTAACGTCACTAGAAGAACGTTTATTCATAACTTTGCCAGAAGGTTAGTAAAAGTTCTGAGAACGTTCCCTGTTAGCTGGGAGTCTGGGACATAACATTGACTAGAAATTTTGATTGCAATTCTGAAAGCTATCATATTTCAGAATGGTATATATATATATACTGATTACAGATCTGTAAGTGTGTATTTTTGCGTATTTGTCAAACCTGCGTGTGTGGCGCTCTGGCTGTCCATCCATACTGGTGTGCAGCCGCGGGAACAGACCTGAGCGTCTCTTCACTGGGCTTTTCAGAGGAGACTTGGCGCTTGACGTCACTGGAGACTAAAAATATATGAAAAGGTTCAGGGTTATATGTGCAGGGTTAATTATACAAATCAAGTTATATTCAAATAATTAAAGTGAACTACAAAGCTATTACACTGTGGCTGTTACCACACTAACTTGGCCATTTACATGTGCATCTCAATCAATTAGAATGTCGTGGAAAAGTTAATTTCAGTAATTCAACTCAAATTGTGAAACTCGTGTATTAAATAAATTAACAGGATCTATGAACCAAAAAATGCAGATGAGCTGAAGGCCACTGTCAAAGAAACCTGGGCTTCCATACCACCTCAGCAGTGCCACAAACTGATCACCTCCATGCCACGCCGAATTGAGGCAGTAATTAAAGCAAAAGGAGCCCCTACCAAGTATTGAGTACATGTACAGTAAATTAACATACTTTCCAGAAGGCCAACAATTCACTAAAAATATTTTTTTTTATTGGTCTTATGAAGTATTCTAATTTGTTGAGATAGTGAATTGGTGGGTTTTTGTTAAATGTGAGCCAAAATCATCACAATTAAAAGAACCAAAGACTTAAACTACTTCAGTCTGTGTGCATTGAATTTATTTAATACACGAGTTTCACAATTTGAGTTGAATTACTGAAATAAATGAACTTTTCCACGACATTCTAATTTATTGAGATGCACCTGTAGATCCAGTTTATTTGTGTGTGTGTGTTGTGAACATAATAAGATGCTCACAGAGCTCTTGGCAGCCTCAGTGTTGCTGTGTGTCAGACCGACCCCGCTCAGGCTGGTGGGTACGCCTCCTCCCGCCGGAGAGCAGCGGCCGTGTTTCTGCGAGCCCACCATCGCCTCCATAGAGTGACTGCGCACGCGCATCGCCCGCTGAGAGAGACAAAAAGACATTAAAAGGATAGTTCACCCTTAGTTTTGACAAGCTGCATGCGAATATGACGGCTAATCTTTTGGATGTTATACCTTAATAGACTCCAGTATTCCTCCATGTCCTCCGTTCTCCATCCTCTCTTCATCTGCGCTGAGGGGATGACCCAGCATTGCCTGCGTGCGCTTGTGTAACTCATTATGAAGGTTATCTAGCAGTTCTGTTCGTGTTCTCTCCTATAACACAAAACATTATCACACGTTCTGTTGAAACTGATCTTACCGTTCATAAATTTGGAGTCCCAGAGGACCAAATGATGTACAGTACCATTAAAAAAAAAAAAAAAATTAAATGAATACTTTTATGCAGCAAGGATGCATTCAATAGATCAAATGTGACAGAAATTGCATTTAAAATGTTTAAAAAATGCAGTTTTTACATTTCTATTCAAATAATCCTGAAAAATGTATCACTGTTTCCACAAATATATTAACATCATAATAAATGTTACTTGAGCACCAAATCAGCATATTAGAATGATTTCTGAAGGATCATGTGACACTGAAGACTGGAGTAATGATGCTGAAAATTCAGCTTTGCCATCACAATAATAAATTACACTTTAAAATATATTAAACTAGAAAACCATTTTACAATATTACTTTATTATTGATCAAATAAATTCAGCCTTAGTGAGCATAAGAGACTTCAAAAACGTAAAAAAATTCTTACAGTCCCCCAAACTTTTGAATGGTTTTGTACAGTGTACAAACTAAATTAATCACTTTATTTTCCCTTCTAATTCTTGTAATATGTGAAAATGCATTGTATTTATTCATGCTATGACCCCAAATAAGTAATGTTACACTTTTAATGAAGGACGTTTGAAAAGAGTTATCATGTTTGGTTTATAATCTAATGTCATATGTTTAGGAAAAGCCAAGAAGCTATTTTTAAAATGGCCCTGGGGTCTCTGAGACCCCCAATACAACGTAAGGATTAACGATTCAGAGATTGTGGCAAAGCAGAATCTTATCAGCCTTTAGCTGTTCAATTGTACATCAAGACTTTATTGCGGTAATAAAAGATGCTCTATTGTTTCCTCACCTCAAGCTTGGCAAATCGGCTTGACCTGTAGCATGCCAGCTCTGCATTGATCAGCTTGGTCAGCAGAAACTCTCTGAATTCTGGACCCTAAGAGATAATACAATGACACGGCAAATATAACAAAGATGCAAGAACAGCCATAAAAAACAACGACATGACAAAATCTTGCCTGTAACAAGCAAATGTGACCTTCAGAAAAACAATAATCTGACAGCAAACTGGCTGCCCAATATTAATATAAAAATACAAAAATACTAATATAAAATAATGCAGTGTTGAAGCTGTGGTGCACTTATTGACCTTTTTGAAGATGGGTGGACTGGGAAGAGGAGGGCCGAACTGTGGCACATCTTCACGGGCTGTGACAGACACCTGCACCATATAATTACAATTCAGCATACAGTTAGAATTACCACAAACACTTTCAGTAATCACATAATTTTTTTCTCAAACATTTTACAAAAGAAATGATGACAAACCTTGTATGTGGTGTCATCTGTTCCAGGGTTTTCCACTTGAACTAAAATAAAGGCATGGAGGAAATTGGAAGCGATCATGTCGGGCACAAAAGGTGTGGGATCCTCTTGAAAAACTGCAGCCACAATGTCATTCCCAATGTGACGCTTCCTTTGGACCTATTTGTAGGAAAATACCAATACTAACTGTCAGCATACCCGTTGTCCCAATGTTGGAATTGTGTAGATTTTGATCATAGTGAGCACCTGCTGCGCGTCTCCCTCAGTATAGGGTAGTTTGGTGGAGATGTGAAACATGAGTTCCTGTCCTCTGAACACAGTGTAGACCGACTGAGACCCTGTCTGACCGTGAGACACATCCAAACCACCTCGAAACCTGAATATAAGACACAAAGTGAAAATTGAAAATGAACTAAAAGTACAAGTGTTTACTGATGAAACAGCATGACTTGAATTTAAGGATTGTGCATGGAGAAGTCAAATTCTGCCCTTTTATATGGGCCATTCTACAGAATTGCTCCAAAGTCAGAGTTGGAAACGTCTTGAAAACATATGTTTTTCCAAACAATTTGTATAATATCCAAGGTACACATTTCTAGTAATTGTGCAGTTAATTCTCATATTGTATTTTCAGAAAGTTTTGGAATATGTGTCCTCTCCCCAAATTTGTCACTACTGAAACACAGTAATAATAATTTAATTAGAAGGGTTATATTGACCTATTAAGATTGTGCTTACATCTACATTGTACATATCTTTTTTTGCAATTTTATAAAAATTTTTTGCAGAGGTAAAATCAATGACAGTTACATTTTTAACAATATTTGAAGTGTAATTCATGAGATTTGTTGTATTTTTAATCTAATTTTTCTTTGTAAAAGGCAAAAAGTTGATCATACTGATTTCAAAGTTAAGGATACATTAGTTTGAATATACATTGAACCAAAAACTATTACAACATCTTACTTTATTTTTGACAAAATGTCCCATGTTTCGGTAGTGACAGTAATGCTTTGGTAGCAACCACATCACATTACAGAATTTTAACTTGCTAAAACACTAAAACACTACTAAAACATACTAAAATACAAAATATTTGCATAACTGTACAAAATTTTTGTTTATTTCCTCCAAATATGAGGCTTATGTGTTCCCTTTTGTCACTACCGAAACAATGATGACATGTTTCGGTCATGACTGTTTCGGTAATGACAAATTGAACCAAAAACTATTACAACATCTTACTTTATTTTTGACAAAATGTCCCATGTTTCGGTAGTGACAGTAATGCTTTGGTAGCAACCACATCACATTACAGAATTTTAACTTGCTAAAACACTAAAACACTACTAAAACATACTAAAATACAAAATATTTGCATAACTGTACAAAATTTTTGTTTATTTCCTCCAAATATGAGGCTTATGTGTTCCCTTTTGTCACTACCGAAACAATGATGACATGTTTCGGTCATGACAATTTTATGGGTTAACACCCCCAAAAAAACCGAAAGAAGTCACTACAGAAACTCCGCCACTACCGTTTCGGTAGTGACAATTTTAGATACTTTTGAACCTACCTAAAAGATGCTAATCAGCACATGGTTAGCTAGCACAGCTTTGAACAGTGTCAAAATGCTATGGAATAACTCCCAAAAAAGTGTGCTTAATTGCCGAAATAAGGTGTTTGGTAGTGACGTTCCTTAAAGTTGCACACAGATTTTTCAGATTTTGAACACATTTGCCTCAAAATGATAGAACCTATCTACTACTCACATGTAGCTACGAGAGAGAATTACACATAAATATTTCCTGATCATAAATGTAGGGGTGTAGTTAAATCAGTCTCAGCCAATGGACTAAAACATACACTGTTTCGGTAGTGACATGAAAATGCGGGACATTTTTTACATAAAGTTTCATAATTTACAAAGAAAATATAAAATAAATAGATATTTTTTTGAACTTCACTTTTTAAAAGAATCAAAAAGATACTTTTAAAAACAACAATGAAAAAAAAAAATTTCAGTATCATTTTCATAAGTTTAAATTTAGGGGTTAGGGTTCAAGACAGCCACCTCCCAATTGAAAGTACCCAATAAATGATGATTATATATATATATATATATATTAAGCTTACTATTATTTTAAATATTATTGTGGGTTTCAATAGATAATAGAAGTATCTTAGTAAACATCTAAGATTTGAATTCTAAAATGCTTTGGTTGTGGGAAAGCAGAATATTCACACATCCTAACAAATCACATTCATTTTTCTTTTTTTATTTCTCTCTTAAATTTTTTTTACCCTTTAAAGTCCTGCAGCTCTACACAGTCTCCCAACACTCGGAGAAACTCTGTAAACGCTGGAGTTTCTTCATTGTTCCCAAACAACTCCTCCTCTGAGGTCTGTGGGCATCAGAGAGTATCAGAAGACATTAGTGAATGGCAAACGTTGAAGAAAACAGCAGGAAGGGAAGGAAATGTGGAAAGATAACAGGAAATAACAGATAAAAAACTCACATACTGTAACAACTTATTGATTTATTGCTTTGGTGATTCAGATCGAAGCAGCTTGATAAGAAAGCTTCTGTTAAAGTGTCCTTGAGAACCTCAGTCTGGCAGTCTTTGATATTTATAACGGCCAGTGAACTGCACACATTCAACAATAATTTCCTCACCTGGCCAAACTTTTGGTAGATGACACCAAACTTGAAGGTGTTGTTTAACTCATGGTCATCATAATTCACTATTAATTGTGAGCCCTGCAAAAAACAAACATAAACAAAGACAAATATCAAAATATGCTCTTCATCATTATGCTCTTCATAGTTTCAAGATTTCAGTTTTTGTGTCTTAAACCATCTCGCTACTGACTAAAATACTTTCTTTAATAAACAAGCTGCCAAAACAGTTATTGTGCATTGCAAAACATACTGCTAATTTTAAAATCTGTAATGGGCTTTTATCTAACACATTAATATCATCTTAGCTAGAAGCAATATTGCGTTAATGAAATATGCAATACCCTCACAGACTTGAGGGATAAGCATCATGTAATTAAAAAAAAAAAATCACTTTAATTTGAAACATATAGTGGCCCCCAAAATATTTTGTCTTAATTTTAAACAGTATATCTATTTTTTACATTTTAAAAGTTGTTGTTTTTATGAAATTTTTTTTTGTGCTAAAAAATAATTAATATGTTAAAAAAATTGCAAAAGCGTTGTGGGAATGATAAGGAATAATAAAAATAAATCTATATATTTTTTTATAAACACCTGTTCAAATATTTAAGGTTTTTAAATGTTATTGAAAAAAGGCTTGCTCGCCAAGGCTGCATTAATTTGGTTAAAAATAGAGTAAAACAGTATTATTCTGAAACCTTATGGCATTAAAATTTAACTGCTTTCTAGTGCAATATATTTGAAAACAATGTATTAATTTTCAGCAGCCATTGCTCCAGTTTTCAGTGTTACATGATCCTTTAGAAATGATTCTAATATGCTGATTTGGTGCCTAAGAAACATTTCTTATTATTATCAACATTAAAAACAGTTGTGCTGCTTAATAATTTTATGAAAGCAATAATACATTTTTTTAAGATTCTTTGATGAATAAAAGGTTCAAAAACAGCATGTATTTAAAATAGAAACATAATTGTCTTTATACAGAAATAAAGACATGTTTTTATAAATGTCTTTACTGACACTTTTTAACAATGGAGTCAAATAAAAACATGAATTTTGTTGAAAAAACAAATTAGTCCCCAAACTTTTGAAAAATAGTGCATATAATATAACATTACAACATTAATTATAAAAATCTTAATCTTGAACTCACCTTTGGGTACAGCACAGGACTAAACCGCAGACCTACAATGTCTTCACATAGTAGCTATAGTGGGAAAACCATGACACAAAGACACAAAAACACAAACAGCCACTTAGTCTGTGTTACGGTTCACTCATTTAATTCTTTAAAGATGTCATAAGTTACCTTTTATAATTATTATATTTTTTTTCCACATGGTGTTATTTGTTTTCATACCAAAAGCACTCACATAACAAAACACACAACACAAAAGTGTTTTCTATCTGACCCTTAGAAATAAATAGTCTGTTTTTTTCTGCTGTGCCTGTAAGAAACACCACATTTGCATGTGAAGTGTGAAGCTCCACTCTGACACAGGCTGTGGGTTTACTGTCCCATCCAATATATATTTTTAATATAATATACTTTGACCTCCTCCATCCTTCAGTAACAGCCTCTTTGCAAAGCTGCATTATGTGAGACAGACTCACAAAACAATGGGGTGAGAAGAATAAATAAACAAGTACTTGAATGTTTGGATATATTTAATGAAAACAAAATGTTTTTTTACTGCACGTACACATCAGTCTAACCTTTAAAATGGCAGACGACATACTGGTAAATAATTGTGTTTACACTTTAGAGATGACTTTTTGTTCTTTAGAGTTAATCAATAAGACTTAAGGGCCTGTCAGGGTGTTTTAAGTGGTTAAAGCCCGTGAACCATCTCTGCAGGGTACAATCACTACCTTTGCTAATTGAGGGACACTGGGGAGCTCAGTCAAGCCCGCCAAAGAGATCCTGTCATAGATTGTCTTTGATGGAGTCCTAAGCGAGGGAGAATTTGATAGAAAAATGCAATCAAACGTTTCAAAATGTGCCAATCATGTAATTACACATAAGAGATTGAAAGGGCTGTTATTACCTGAGAATGATGTGCAGGTACTCTTGCTCCTTTACCTCCTCGTGTCTGAGGGACAGTACAAGGTTGCCATGGTTACTGGCCGTGCAGTAGAAGTTCAGATGTTCCTGAGACCGGCAGATAAGAGAAAGCGGTTTAATTGCGAACAAATCCATCGCCGGTATAAAGAACACTGCGTTAAATTACACCTACTGCTGATTATCAGCGCTCTGACAATAAAAAACGACCTGTGAGTGATCCGTTTGAAATGATCTTAGACAAATATTTGCCAAAAGCCCCTGTCTGATGGTACATTCAAGTATAATAGCCCCATCCTGATGTGGATTGGTTTTACTAAACGTAATTGCACAACCACTGAGTTCTCACCCTGCCCAGAAAGTTCTTGCGGTACGCGCGAATGGCATAGTTACTCTCCAGTCTGTAGCCAAACTGTCCTGAATTGCTTCCTTCTCCATCTTCCTCATCACAGAAGCCATTCTCCCAGTTAGGGATGGCAGTAGAGGCGTCGGGATCTTCTATCCAGTAACCCCCGAACTGAGGCAGGATAACCTGAGGGTATGGCTCACCCCGCTGTAACACCTTTGAAAGAGAAATCAAACAATTAGATCCAAATCCAATCCACTGTTTTTAGAAGTATATATTATTATAGTAACAGATTTGGATTGCTGTACCTCCTTTATCTGTGGGTATGGAATGTAATCATCCTGCAGGGGTAAAAATAACACTTTCATAAGATAATGCTGTAAATGGACATCTTCACAGTGTTTTGGAAAGATGATTGTGCCATGACAGGAAGCGTGTTATGAGGCATATGTTGCTCATGCAACCACATTATATGAGAAATTACATGCAGTCCACACAACGCTTCACAGTCATGCTTACAACAGACATTTTTATGTGGCTGTCTGGACAATCTGAATGAACACATGCATTTGAGGGTAGGATTATTTCTTTAGTGGTGGTCTTTGTTGTTATTTTGCTTGTAAGACGTTTAAAAATGCTTAATCCAGCACTTGGTTTTCTATACTGTATGTATAAAACGCAGTCCAAATGTCTGAGCCCAAGTGAAAATGCTTCTATTTTGCATTTGTCTAATTTAAAGGGGTCATATGATGCGATTTCATTTTTTCCTTTCTCTTTAGAGTGTTACAAGCTCTTGGTGCATAAAGAAGATCTGTAAAGTTGCAAAGACTAAAGTCTCAAACATCATTATAGTATGAGCACAACAATTTATTTAAAAATTGAAAATTAATTTCAGAATGTTTTAGTTTTAGTATGTCCCCTTTTTGCCTCAATGACACTTAAATAACACAGAATCTAAAATGGTTTTATTGTTTTGAAAATTCTAAAATTTCTTTAAAATCCAGGTTTAAATGGGACTTTCAGAGTATTTTCAGACTTTTGGACCTACTGTACAATATATAATGATGCATACAGGACATTTATGAAGAACTCCAACCTCATGCAATGAAAATACTTCAAGTTCGAAATATAGACAAGCACTGAGCTGAGGTGTAATCTAGTTAAATGTTTTCAAACCCTCTGACCTTTAATCTTTGTGGCCTCATTTCCTCCACCTCAGAAACCTGCTAAAGGGTCGGGGTCAAAATGTCAGAGGTTGCAGTGTTAGCAACTGACAGTGGAGGAGTGGTGAGGCACCAAACACAATTACCACACCTATATTTTCTATTTAACCAAAGTTGAATTAAACAATTTAGCACTAAGTAGCTACTCTAGCTGACAGCTGACTATCCAAGTAAAAATAAAAACAAACAAGGTAATATTATATATACTGTATATATTCACTTTTTTCAAGGATTTCACTTCTTACCTCCATCTTGTCCAACATGTCAAAAAACTGAGTAGACTGTTGAAAAAGAAATATAGAGGTTAATATTTTGGCTAACCTATAACATGGCAAGTATTTTCACTCTATTTAGCATGTCAACATCAAGGCCATCACGCATTATAGTCTACTAGGTGTGAATGACATGAATGTGGTTGAGTCTTGTAATCCCTTATGTATTGCTGCAGCAAGCAGCACTTACTGTCAGTTCAGAGCACTAAATATCACAATCTGCTATTTTTGTTGCTGAGTATACAGTATGCCAGAAGACACAAGTTAATCCGACAATCTGTTATATTCATACAACTGCTTTTGTAGCTGCTGATCTCACAGAATGCCAAAGGATCTTGCCTGGCCAACACAAGTTAGTCTGACAATCTGTTATAAACATGTAATAATAAAAAAAAGAACATTTTGAGGTTCCTCAGGGTTCTGTATTGGGACCCTTAATGTTATACATAACCAGCAGGGAATAGTGTAGTTGTCTTTGTGTGGCAAGCTGTAATTTATGTTCACATAAAATAAGAATATCTGCAATAAGCTGACTAACTAAAATTGATCCCACTATACATGTGACTATTGTACATTTAGTGCATTTTTCAAAAACTCTTCCATTCTTATAAAATGTGACAGGCATTTTGAGAGTTTGCTTTTCCTTTCTTCCTTCTCTGAGGAGCATACAGGTATAGACTACCTAGGGGATGATGTCTGAAGTCATGGTCTACTGAGTAAACAGGGCACATCACCAGCTACAGGTTTGTGCTAGGGTCTTGTCTCCAGAAAAGAGAGAAGAAAGACGGTTTTATCTGTGTGAACCAAATGAGTCAATAATTGCGGCTTTATAATAAACTATTTCTGAAATGTTATCTGGAGGCTTGACACCATGCCTCAATTTGCTTTTTGCAGCTGTAAGCTCTCTCTGCAAATCTTCTTTCAGTGCTGATTCATAACAGGCCCTGAGAAACAGACGTGCCGCTTACCTTCATGGTGGGAGGGGCGGTTCTGGGGGGAGAGGGAGGGCAGTCTGCCAGGGGTACATTGGAGATGGTCAGCAACTCCTGCTTCCTGCAACACAGTGACATCATCACCGTCATTCCACACTTTTAAAATAACATTAAAGCAACAAATATACAGCTACAAATGTACTGAAATACACAGAAAGTAACATTTTGCACAGTTTCCCTAATGCATTAATCTATGATCTTCGTCTACTAATCTTAGAGGCGCACTCATTATTCTTTCTCATCTTTATGAATGTTTAAATGTGAAAAAAGAATGCATTTATTGATTGATTTATTGATTGATTGATTGGTGGAACAAGTTAACCTGACTGACTTTGAATTTCTTCAATGTGGCATCAGAAGCTAAAAACTGCCTCTAAATGTCAGTAAAATAGCGAAAGTATAAAGTAGGCTATAATAAAAAAAGATACTATAAGTGCACTTCTAAAAGCTGACAATTGAATTTTGTATGGTTGTCTGCAGTGTCGTCTTCACACAGAGAGGATCCTCGCTGAAAGCCTTTCTATTGCCTCATTTCACTCCTCAGGAATGTACCTCTCCTATTTGACCCTCATATGATTTCAAGATCATCAATAAAAAATGGGCCAAAGATGGGCAATCTGTTCTTTAAATGAGTTCTCAGGACAGGAGGCTGACAGGTTGAGGATGTAGAGGCTCCTGCTCAAAATTAATTTTCCTTCGCTTTCCACCTCCCTCTTCATAAGTGAGGTACGGACAGAGAAACAGAGAGAAAGGGGGAGCAAGGGAGAGGTTAGAGACAGAAATGAACAAGGCTCTAAAAATACCCACCCAATCCTTCATAAGCTCTCTGTAAATAGATCCCATAAATCCATCAATATATTCGTATTAGGGAGCAAGTGACATATCGTTCATTATGCTTGACAAGGTATTTCGCTCACATACTCAACACTCTAGCCAAAAGAATCCAGTCTGCATGTACTTATACACACAAAAACTTCTGATACTTCAGCTCATATTTGGACAAAAAAACACACACACACAGAGAAATATACTCAATAAATGGCACCATACCAAGTAAACAACACATCCTGACCAGGAGAATTATCTTCACACCTCTGGGAGGATGTGAACAGCTTATTGTCACATTGTCTGTCATTTCAGTCAACATGAAAACACCTTTCCTGGAAAACTCAGCGAGAGTGATTGTGGGTAATTTCACTATCTATCTATCTATCTATCTATCCATCCATCCATCCATCCAAAACCCATAGAAACACATTTCCTCTCAAAAATACTCATTACTCAGTTTGCTAGGAAATAAATATTGATTCTGAAATCAAGATGCTACTGATGATGCTAAAATATAATATTACAAATTAAGATGCCAAAATGACTGAATCATGTAAAGTACTGATACAAAACCTGGCTGCTACACAACACTGAACAATTTGTTTACACTAATCCTCATCAAACAGTATTACTAGTAACTATATTATTTATAAAATCATAAAGCTACCAAAAATTCCCTTGTTTTTTGGCCAGAGAGCACCAAAAACCACTAAGCACAACTTGCTCATAAAGTGTGCAGAACATGCGGCCTAGAATTAATTGAGTACAAGTCCTCCAAAACATTCCCCTGGAGTTTCAATTTCCAGCCAAACTTTGTGTGACAGAATCCAAAAACTAATTCATGAACAGCAGTGTTGCATTGAGTACAAACTTAAATAATGCATGGATGTTCTGACCTCTTTCTCACACACACATATCTCTCTCTCCACCACATACAGATATATACGACCCACAATGATGTTCACCCACCACTGGCCGTCTGTCTCCGTCAACCTCCGTCTCTCACACCGCTTGCGTGAACGGTGGAGGAGTCCGATAAGAGCGGCGGCAGCACGGACACCAGCTCTCCGACAGCGCACTCTGGACCTGAACTCAGACATGGTCAAACCTCAGGTTCAGTCTCAGTCCTAGTCCTCAGTCTCTCGTCACATCACACAGACACCAGCTCTGGCTAAATCTGCATCGTCACAATCTCCAAAGATGAGGTGCCGTCCTCGCCTGCACAGACTGTGTGTGTGCATCCTTCACCGTGAATACCTCTCATTCTCTCTCTCTCTCTCTCTCTCTCTCTCTCTCTCTCGCTCGCTCTCTCTCTATCACCCTCCCTCTCAAATGGCATTTTACTTTGACACCTTATTCTCGATTAAGGAGCTTTCATTGCTTAACCTCTGCTCTTCTGCTATTTTTCTCAGACATTTCTACTATATATCTGTCTTTTTCTCACCACATATACATTTACTCAGATATGCGGTGATCTGTTTTTGTCTTGCACCTTTTTTCTCTGTTTGTCATCTTGTGTTTTAAGTCTCGGAAGCCCACAGTATGGAATTATTGCTATTCCAGCTCTTTTCTTCCATTCGATACAGCGATTACATGGTGTCTGTGTGGATTTTGTTCCTGCCCTGTAGGCACATTTTTATGACTCTCAGTCTCTTTAATGTCGAGTTAACCTTTCTAAATATCTCAAAAGACACCAAATCCTGAACAAAATACCAACTATTAACTGGCAATCCATTATATTACATCCATATATATCTAGAAAAGAATCCTAACTCAAAGAATATCCAATATAACTCATAAAAAGTGATATTTGATATATGAAATGCATCAAAATGCATGTTGAAGTGGTCTTGTCTTAGACTCTTCAAACAGAAAGTCATATGGAGATTTTCGAGGGCTTTGTTTACACTCCCTGCAATTATAAACCCATTTTCATTATTTAATTTCACTCGCTGTGCAAATCTGCTACTTGTTATGATTTCGGCCGGAGCGAGATGTAAGCGAAACACCTCCGTAACATAAAGAGCATTAAATGCTTCAGGGGATTTGCTAGCTGAAGGCAATTATCGCCGTGTGCGCAGGACAACACTGGTGTATCGCTCTATGATGAGGCATTCAGACTCATCAAGAGCTGTGTGTCACAGACTAATGGCTGCCAGACAAATATGCCAATACAACAAGTGTAACGATATATAGTGTGCAAATCAGCTCATTTCAAAAACAGTCATGAAATACAAATGACTCATGACATGCAGGGATGATCTGAACATCCTTTATGTGGTGGTATGATACTGAATAAGACAAGGGTGCTATTCAGTAAAAACAGGAGATTTGAGTTGTTTCATGTAAGCCACCAGACAGTGCTGATGATAAAGAGCGGCTCTCACATGCAGGAGTAACACACTGTGTTGAGGTGGGTGACAGACGCTGAGGTGGGGATGTGTGAGAAGAGGGATATGGTGGAGATGGAGGTGATATTTTCACGTGAGCAAATCATAAAATAATAGTATAGGCTTAGGTGTCATCAGGGTGGTATTCAGATTGCAGTTACTTTGCTGAATACATTGAGCAACTTTCCATTCAGGATACAAAACACAGCCTGAAACAAAAAAAATGCTTATTTTCTTTGTTAGGTCAAGCCGTTTTATGAGGTTTGCAATTTTTGCACCCTTATTACAATATCTAAACAGTTAGAATTTTTGTTTATTTGTTATTTTCTAGAAATAAATATTAAATATCAAAATCAAATAGACACCATTTATTACATTAATAAAATATAATCAATGGCATTTTGACTTTAAACAGTCACTTCTGGTCAAAATACAACTACATAATTCAAAATAACACTTCCTCCAGTGAAGAAGTCCATCCCCTGTTTTCCTCTCACATATAAATCCATTGATATATTTGTTTAGAACTCTTTTGTACTGTTTTTGCTTGTAATTGTGCTTGATCTTTGCATATTTCTCTCCCGATTAGGGATGAGATGAAGAGAAAGCAATATTATGAATAGAGGACTCAAGTTTGAAGTTAAAAGGGGTCATATAACGTTGCTAAAAATAACATTATTTTGTGTATTTGGTGTAATGCAATGTGTTTGTGGTTTAAGGTTAAAAAAACACACTATTTTCCACATACTGTACATTATTGTTGCTCCTCTATGCCCCGCCTTTCTGAAACGCGCCGATTTTTACAAAGCTCATCGTTCTGAAAAGCGAGGTGTGCTCTGATTGGCCAGCTATCCAGTGCATGGTGATTGGCCGAATACCTCAAGCGTGTGACGGAAATGTTACGCCCTTTACCATACTGTGATGCCGTCCGTCCGGAGCGACGAGACAAAAACATTAAAACCCATTATAAACAAGGCATTTGTTGCATACAAACTTGTATTGATAATAAATTAAAGATATATTTGATTATACTTGATTTTTTATTCTTACAATTATTTAAGAAACAGTTTTTTAAAAAGTAATGTAATGCCAAAATATGCCACAATTGCGGAAACTACCTGATACAGATGAGAAATTATGCATATTCACGACAGCATCAGACAAACAAAAAAGTGAATTATTTTGTAATACATCCATAGGAATGTGTGAGGAAGTGTAGTGTTTCTTTCCATCATTAGACCTGATGCTTCAAAAAGCACAACTAGCAGGTGCCTGTTGTTAAACCACAATGTGCAACCACAATTGAACAGATATGCCAGTTCGAAGCACAGCTTGCTGTACTTGTGTGAGCGTTTTTTCCAGAGGAAGAGGTGAGGAGCCATGATAACTGACAGCTAATGGGCAGGAAGATCCACGACCAGAGCCGTGTGCTTAGTATTCAAGGCCACTGGTCCGCCAGGTGCACACGTGCTGGGAGAACTGGCCCCCTGCTGCTTTCATGCCTGATACACACATGCAGTCACTGATAAGACCCTGGAGACAGAGCACACAGCCACAAGAGCACTTGATCCCTAAACGTGACAGCAACAGAGATTTGAGTGGGTAAATATCTGAAGTCTACAGGTTTCTGTCTGCCCTTCTCTTCTCAGCAGGGATGCCACATAGACTGGCATTGGCTTTCTAGAGTAGTTCATAAACAGTCCAGTTTTGCACTGCTTCTTTTCATTAAAACCCCCAACATACTGCACTAGCACAAGCACCAAGACTAAAGGTATAAGGCAGATCCAGAAGTCTCTCTCTATGTTGCCTTTGAAGTGTTTTGTGTGTGTGTGTTTGTGTGCACGTGCCCTCTATTATGGCACTGTGTACCAAAACACATTCAATTTATCAGCTCTGTACCAACAGGCAGCTGTGTTCTCAGAGGCCACATACAGTTTGATATTTCATATATCACATCATATATGGCTTAATGCATCAATTTGACTCTTCATGACCATTATAAGTGGACCAAGAAACATAACTCTAATGATAACTATACTGGCATCCACACCACAGTTTTTTCCCCCAAGTGCTTTAAGACCTTTCAGTAACTACAGACATTTTCAAATTATTTTACTCAAAACGGCTGAAAAATCATAAATAAAATTACTAGTTACATTAATTAATGAGTTATCACTTTTGACCAATAGATGGCGCTGCTCCCAAATTGACATGGTGTGGTTAACTATGGGTGACAATGACAAACACATAGGTTGGTGCCAATATGCCAAAGCATTGCAGAAATATAACCTTAAAACCATTTCGTCATTTTTCATATCTCCTGACCACTAGGTAGGTGGTGCTTTGCCAAAACTGTGCAGGTAACCTCAAGACATGGTTATCATAAACTCCAAGTTTGATCTGAATACAATATAAGCATTAAGGAGATATAGCCTCATGTCCACTTCGGCGAGCTCTTTGTCAAATTCATTCATGCTTTATTCAAGAAAGGTTGTCTTTATTCAAAAAAAAGCTTTTGATAACTTTTTATCATCACCATCTGAAGATGGTCTGTATAAATTTTGGTGAAAATCGGACAGACAATCTAGGACTAGTTCACAAAAGTCGTTTGTCGTTTTTTAATTAATCTTAAATAATTAACAAATGATTTAATATAGAGCAGTGGTTCTAGAGGCAAAGTTGCTCATAATGAGGAGATCTATCATATGCTATGAATATCGTGTATATGTGAAACACTTGAAAAATGCGATATCACCCCCTTAGTTTCTCACAGACCTTTAAGGCCATAAGTCAAACAGGCCCACTAAGTTTCATTACGATCAGCCTCCATTAACCCATCTAATAGGTGCTCAAATGTCATTGGCCGTTGGCAGCCATGTTTTTCAAGATACGCAAACGTGCTCATTGACTTTGGACACAGATAATGTACGTGAATTTTCAAGTTAATCAGACTAACAGATACGTAGTTATTGCCATTTTTATGTTTTTGTCCAATAATAGCACCACATAGTGGCCAGACTCAGCGATTTTTCTCATGTGACCTCAGATTGAGGGTCGATCGCACCAAGGGACACACAAAGGGACACACCAAGGATGACATAGGACGTATGCGCAGCACATACAGCAGCAGCATGCTAGTCTCGCGAGTTTGTTTACAGGAGCAAAGGAAGCAAAGTTTCCTTACTTTAGCAAAGGGAAACCAGTCTCCTCTTGGCTTATATCGAAACCCTCTGACATTTTTCTTTACAAATCCTCGTTTTGTGCTTCTAATGCGTGACCGGCGTTTTGTTTTGCTTATTCACCCCCGGAGCCGTGTGAGGCACGTTTTAGTATGGATGGATGCACTGTATTTGACTACTTTTGGACTGTTGAACAAAAAACACCCGCCCATGCCATTATAAAGCTTGGAAGAGCAAGGACAATTTTTAATATAACTCCAACTGGATTTGTCTGAAAGAAGAAAGTCATATAAACCTAGGATACCTTGAGGGTGAGTAAAACAAAAAAAACATTTTTTGGGTGAACTAACCCTTTAACTACAATCGTGTTTCAACGCTACGCACTTGAACCACTAAAAAAAATCAAATATTGAGGAGACAATTTGGCCATTTCTAATTAATAGAGGGGCTTTTTCTTGGTCAGTGCAGCAAATCAAAGTGACCAACTTGAACCCGTTTTAAAATATGCATGGGGAAATCTTGAAATTCCTGATCACGTGAATTGCTATTGAACAATGACCACATCTTCACTACAAAAGACACAAGCACAACGGTCAAACACATCTGTCTAGTATAATGGAACAATGGATCAGCAGTGGAAGACCAAAACACATTCAAAGTGCTTGTGTGAGGGAGTAAAGAGTTACATGCAAGTACAAAGACACTTTTATCTGTCATAACTTCTGGGTAGAAATAGTACAGACACTGGAAAAGAACAAAACTTTCTAACTGCACAAAAAACGAATAATATTTTCAGTTTTATGTGCCTTTTTCGGCTACATTTTGGGTGGAAGCAAGTGATGTTCCATCATTTGAATATCTACTGTGATTGGTCAGTTTAGTAAAGAGGACTAAGGAATTACAGTACAGGAAAGAAGGTTAAGGAATTACAGCTCTTTAATATGTACCTCCCCCCTTTTTCAAGGGACCATACGTAATTGGACAGTTGACTCAAAAGCTGTTTCATGGACAGTTGTGGGCTATTCCTTCATTTTATCTACATTAATTAAGCAGGTAGAAGGTTTGGAGTTGATTCTAAGTGTGCCATTTGTATTTGGAAGCTGTTGCTCTGAACCCAGATCATGCGGTCAAAGAAGCTCTACATGCAAGTGAAACAGACAGTTGTTAGGCTTCAAAAACAAAACAAATTCATCAGAGCGCAGAAACATTAGGAGTGGCCAAATCAACAGTTTGGTACATTTTGAGAAAAAGAACACACTGGTGAGCTCAGCAACATAAAAAGGCCTGGACATCCACAGAGGACAACAGTGGTGGATGATCAGAAGATCCTCTCCATGGTAAAGAAAAACCCTTTCACAACATCCAGCCAAGTGAAGAACACTCTCCAGGAGGTAGGCGTGTCTCTGTCAAAGTCTACAATAAAGAGAAGACTTCACGAGAGCAAATACAGAGGGTTCACAACAAGGTGCAAACAAGGCCAGATTAGACTTTGCCAAAAACATCTAAGAAAACCAGAGTACTTCTGGAAAAACATACTTTGGATGGATGAAGTTAAGATCAACCTGTACCCGAATGATGGGAGGGAAAAAAAATGGAGAAGGCTTGAAACAGCTCATGATCCAAAGCACATCATCTGTGAAACATGGTGGAGCAGTGTGATGGCTTGAGTATGCATGGCTTCCAGTGGCACTGGGTTACTGGTGTTTTTTGATGACGTGACAGAGGACAGAAGCAGCTGGAAGAATTCTGAATTGTATAGGGATATACTCTCTGCCCAGATTCAGCCAAATACAGCAAAGTTGATTGGACGGTGCTTCATAGTACAAATGGACGATGACCCAAAACATACAGCAAAAGCAACACAGGAGTTTTTGAATGTAAAAAGTGGAATATTCTGCAATGGCCAAGTCAATCTCCTGAACTCAACCTGACTAAGCATGCATTTCACCTGCCGAAGACAAAACTAAATGCAGAAATACCCACAAACAAACACCAACTGAAGTCAGTAAAGGCCTGGCAAAGCATCACAAAGGAGAAAACCCAGTCTTTGGTGATGTCCATGAGTTCCAGACTTAAGGCATTCATTGCCTGCAAAGGATTCTCAACAAAATATTAAAAATGAACATTTTATTTATGATTATATTTATTTGTCCAATTACATTTGAGCCCCTAAAAATGGGGGGACTCTGCATAAAAAAGATTGTAATTCCTAAGCATTTTTTGGTATATTTTTGTTCAACCCCTTGAATTAAAGCTTAAAGTCTGTACTTCAGTTTAATCTTGATTGCTTCATTTTAAATCTATTCTAATGGCATACAGAGCCAAAATTATGAAAATTGTGTCAGTGTCCAAACATATATGGACCTAACTGTAGATGTTGTTTTATAACTGTGCAAACTGTTTATCAGCTAACGTACAGGTTGTTGTTCGACAACACTGTACTTAATACTGTAGTCTTTTTGGTATGCACAACCCATGCTGTTCCACCACACCTCCATCTGTTAACTCACTTTTTATCTGCTCTTTCAGTCTGTGTTGCACCATCTCTGTCCCCCACTGCTCTGATGTACACTGTCCTGCTTTGATCCAAAGCCGGGAGGAAAGAAATGTTCCCTGTACAATCTCACTTTCAAAATAAGGTGCATCTGTTGACTTCTGTCAAAAATAAGTTTGTGAGTCTCCTGAAGGTAAGAAGGTGAACTTGACGTGGAAAATGTAGTTGGACAATGATTGAAAGAGATGAATAAGAACAGCAAAAATGCATAAAAAACAGAGGACAGCATATCAGGAGGTAAAAGAAGAAAGAAAATATATGCGTCACAATATCCACCAACAGTATTTCAGCTAACACAATAGCTCCTAATTAAAATGCTGTTCATTTACATCAGCTGTCTGTGTCAGAAAGGCTGGGACGCTACATTACACATCCTTCTGTCAGGAAGTGCACAATGTGTGTCCTGATTAACACGCCACTCGACTTTAATGGTTCTATGACACACACAGAGTAAGAATCTAATCATACACAGCTGTTGAAATGCTTTCAGAAGCTCAGGCCAATGCAAGCCACTGTTTGTACATGTACAAATACAGAAGACCTGCTTATAGACTGTTATAAGTGAGAGAAACCTTTTAATTGTAGTAAATCCAAATATTTGTATATTTTTTAAAAGTTTTATCCTAATACTTTTTTTTTTTCTTCTGATAAAACTGTACTCAACCCTAAATTCAGTACAGTATAATGTGAATGCAAGGCCCTCTAGTGGTAATATTTCAATAAAAATATGGTGCTGTAAAGACATGTCCATTAGATTTAATGACACACACTAACAATACATGAATATTTGATGATTTAAATTTGTAATTTTTTTTTGCATAATTCAATCAGAAGCATAATCTCAAAGATGCAGTAAACAATATGAATATCTGTAATGACACACTACTCATAGAAGCATTTTGTTAGTATAGTTGAATAATGGTTCTTGAATTTAGTTATTTTAATAATGCATGATAAATGTGTGCTTGTAATTGCAATAAAATAGCATAACAAGAAATTTATAGGAAAAATTATGAGGGTTAAAATATGTTGCATAAATTATTTTATAGTATTTATTTCATTCTATATAGACCATGCCCTTATTGTAGCCAACAGGTATTTACATGACCAAGAAAAAAAATATTCCGTTTAAAATATTCAGTGTGCTGAGGGCAAATCCATTCAGGTTTGCTTAGAGCTGATCAGTTAAATAATGAGGATGGACACTGGCTCCCTAGAGGCATTGCTGCATGTAAAACCACCACTAATGTCATACAATTAGCTGGGTTTACATTTAACTCCTATGATATATGAGCAGAGCTGGGTAGCAACTGATTACTTGTAATCTGGATTACGTAATCAGATTCCAAAAATTAAGTACTTGTAATTAGATGAAATTACATTTTAAAACACTCGTAATCAGACAGCTGTTACTTTGTTATTGATTACATGATTACATATTATTCACACAATAGCAATAAATTATTCAGAATTTATTGATTCTCCCTAATTCCTCTTTTTCATCTTTTAAATTTCCCTTTGTAAAATAGCTACCGCTTACATACACTCAGAAAGGCTTCAGTTTTGTGGACGTTCACACAGAGAGATCAGTCATTAGTCAGGTGCCTACATAGCATTTGACCACTGGATTTACAAAAATCATTTCAGGTTTATAAAGTGTTTGAACATTTCTTCAACTACTGATGAACACATTAATATTTATTTGAATTATCACTCAGTTGGTTATTTAACCATGTATTACTAAAGCATTGGAAGGCTTTTGTCTTTCAAACACAATAAATGCTCAAATTGATATTATTTCTTATAAACATGTAATGCAGGCAGGGCCAGATTTATGCATAGGCATTCTAGGCACGTCTGTGCCTATGCTCGCTCGTCCAGGGGGGCCCAAACACAATGAAGAGATATATAATATTTTTGTTATACTATGGGCTATCTACAACAGTAAAAGAACCAAAACCCCAGAAGACACTGAGCAAATAATTATAACAAACAATAGGGTAAAAAATGACAAACTATTTCCATGTCTTCCACCTTTTTTATGTAGGCTATGGAAATCATGCTTTCTTTCTCCCAGTCTCTCTCACAGACGCACACACAGTACAGAAACGCATTCGCGCACACACGCGGAGACCCGAACAGAAACTTCTTGTCAGCGCTGCCCCGCGAATTTATCAATAAAATAGTTTCGCGGCTGAAAAGCTATGACATTTCTCAGTTGCGAGGTTCTTGAAGCAGTTTAACTTAAAGATTCGCTATTAGTAGATGCATATCCCTATACAATTCAGAATTCTTCCAGCTGCTTCTGTCCTCTGTCACGTCATCAAAAAACACCAGTAACCCAGTGCCACTGGAAGCCATGCATACTCAAGCCATCACACTGCTCCACCATGTTTCACAGATGATGTGCTTTGGATCATGAGCTGTTTCAAGCCTTCTCCATTTTTTTTTCCTCCCATCATTCGGGTACAGGTTGATCTTAACTTCATCCATCCAAAGTATGTTTTTTCAGAAGTACTCTGGTTTTCTTAGATGTTTTTGGCAAAGTCTAATCTGGCCTTGTTTGCACCTTGTTGTGAACCCTCTGTATTTGCTCTCGTGAAGTATGTGCTGCTGCTGAACGCTGCTGAACGCTGCTGAAAGACGCACAGAGGCACGTATTCACTCGCGCTTAATCTCTCTCTCTCCCTCTCTCGCGCTCTCTTTCTCTAATAACCGCATTAGACTGTATTAATAACTGCCTTAGCCTGCATATCAATGGCTCAAGCCTCTGTTTCAGGCCGTTAAAATTTTTAGAGAAATAATGCACTCCGGGAGTGGTTATCATGTGGCCAGGCCGCCGCGCCTATTAGCCTAATTGAATGGTCTTTCTCAGTTCTCAAATAAATTAAAGGGGTCATATGATGTTGCTAAAAAGAACATTATTTTGTGTATTTGGTGTAATGAAATGTGTTTATGCGGTTTAAGGTTAAAAAAACACAATATTTTCCACATACTGTACATTATTGTTTCTCCTCTATGCCCCGCCTTTCTGAAACGCGTCAATTTTTACAAAGCTCATTGTTCTGAAAAGCGAGGTGTGCTACGCAAGCGCTTATTGCGATAGAAAACACTGTAACGGTTTGCACTGATTAAGAAATAATTTTGTTTGCTTGGGTGGTAATATTAGGCCTAACATATTAATAGGGAAGGGGGGCCCAAAAATTTGTTTTGCCTATGTCACAAAAAGAGGTAAATCCGGCCCTGAATGCAGGCATTCCCAAACCTTGTCATCTAAACATCTTTCACCTAACATATCTACCTGAAGTACCTTGAGATTCTAAAATAAATATTTTAATAATTAAGCATCACATTTGCACATTCATGGTTCTCTGTAGGTTAATGGTCACATGACATGCAGGTGAACAAATAATTTTGTATATTTTTTTAGTAAGTGTTTTATTTTGATTGATGTTATTCTAAAATGACTTATTTTAATTTTACACGTTTATAATTTAATTCTTAGCTTTTCATTAAATTGCAGTTTCTTTATGAACCCCAGTTTGGAAAACCTTGACGTAATACAATGTTTAATGCACTTCATGTTATTAATTACAATGAATGGAATGTATTTTCTTACTCTTTGTATTTTTATATCAATATGGTACAAGATTATACTATTTAAATCAATGTGATAAACAACTTGGGTCAAAAGTAATCTAAAAGTAATCAAAAAGTAGCCTGATTACATTACCTAAAATGTGTCAAGTAATGGATTATGTTACTAACTACAATTTTTATCATGTCATTTGGAAGTAGTAACTACAATTTCTAAGTAATCTACCCAGCGCTACTGCTGAGTTAAGTGCAGTCCCTCTACTTGAATGTTGAAAAAAGCTTTGCCAATGTGTCTCCACCAGGTCATCCAAGATGTAGATGAATTTGCTTCTTAATTGGAACAGATTTGGAGAAATTTAGCATTACATCACTTGCTCACCAATGGATCCTCTGAAGTGAATGGGTGCCGTCAGAATGAAAAATCAGCTGATAAAAACATCACAGTAATCAACAAGTAATCCACATGATTTGTTTCTTACAAACATGCAGCTTTTCACTTTGTAAATGGTTTATTTATGGACTGGATTTGCCTGGATTACTTGTTGAGTAAACTGTCAGCAAATTTTCATTTTTGGGTGAACTATTCCATTAAAAACAAAACAGTCTACATTCACATACAAGTAGCTATAAGTGGCATTAGTTTGCACGTTAAATCCAGTTTAGAAGCTTAATCGATGATAAAGACACTGCTATAAACCGGTGTGAATTTCTAAACGGGTCCAAGTTGATGAAGCTAGCTAGTTAAGAAGCCTAATGGACCAGCATCTAAAACAAAACATAAGCTGACCAGTCACGGTGGTCTTTTTAGCAGAGAAGGGCTCAGTTTGTGATTAGACTAATTGCTTTTCTTTTATAACACAGTTTTGTAACATGACAATGAGATTTCTCAGCAGGAGCTGTTATTACGACTGTTGCTGTCTTTAGCCTAACTGCCTCCAGTAGAAATGAGCTTCAATCTTAATAGGGCCATGTGAAACTGAGGTGTAGAGGGAATAAAGCTTAACTAGATCACAATCACACACACACAATGTTTATACATGCTTGCGAACATACAGTCATAATAGTGCTGGATGAGTTTTTAATGTTAAAAATGCAATATGAAACAAATCCTAACAATTCTATCACTACAAAATCAAGTTCTTGTCTCAGGTTATAAGCGGTGCAGTTGTTTAACTGTTTTTTTTTTCACTATGAGAGGATCTCAATCTTCCAGCTGTGCATTTATTTTTCATCAGACGAGCACGACTCCTGTAGGGCATGATGGAGAGATGGACAGACAGAGAAAGGAAGAGGATGAATGAGCAGTGATGTGGAAGAGGCTCTGTCTACTGAAGACCAGCAGTCAAACAATGAATAAAGTGTCAAGTGCACTAAAAGTGAGGATGAATTCAGGTTGAATAGAATACCAGCGGCTCAGTGAACACACTTAAAGTAGAGAACAGACTAAAGTAGAAAAAATGGTATAATTTTCTAAGAAGCTTGTATGTTTTTGAAATTAATACATTTATATTGCAGCCTAATATTTAGCTATTCCTGGTTATATCTTTAATAAGTATAAATTAGATTAGTTTAATGAATAGTTCAGCCAGGAATCTCTACACACGCTCTAATTGGTTCATTCAATTCTATGTTCCCAGCCAATCGGATTCACATACTCATTACCATTTTCCTATATATACAGGACGTATTCAAAAAATGGCATGTCCGCGCAGTATGCGAGTATGCGTGTCCTTAAATTAGCCCACTGCCTCCCCAGCACCACCTGCCTAGATCTGCCAGGGGGGATCTTCCTCTCTCTAGCAGCAGCATGTTTCCTTTTAATTTTATGATCTGAAGCAAGTCTACTTGCTTTGCAGCAGCGTAGCATATCTGATCCGGCAACACCAAACCTATGCACATTCTATTTACATTAATAAAGATTTTACAATCCTTTCCGAGAGTTGTCATGACTGCAGTTAATAAAAATGCACAATCAACTTCAACTTTAAAACATATACCTTGTGACATTATATAATATGTCATACTTTGAAAGGTATAAGTAACGGTTCACCCAAAAATGAAAATTCAAACCTGTTTGGGTTGACAGTAGCCACTGACTTCCATAGTATGGAAAAAAAATACTATGGAAGTCAATGGCTATCGTTAACTCTTTGGTTATCAACATTCTTCAAAATATCTTCTTTTGTGTTCAACAGAAGAAAGAAATTCATACAGATGATGTAATAACATACAGGGTGAGTAAATGATAACAGAATTTTCATTTTTGGGTGAACTATTACTGTACGTGTAATTTCTTTATTTTTTTGTAAAGAATCACTTTAGCTTAGTATTTTAAAGGAATTTAAGGAAGTATACTGTGTATTAATTATATTATTAATAGCCTATCTATATGATGCATTATAGAGATATAGCCTAGATAAAAAATATATATTGAAAAGTAATAGAAAAAAAGGAAAAAGCTAATATTTTAGGGAAAACACTGGGGGAAAAACACAAAATAGTATAATTATAAATATAATTATATTAAATATTATTATAAATATAATAATAGTATAATTATAAATATTATATTAAATGTAAATTACATTTTTATATTAATATATTAATATTACAAATATATTTTTTTATTACTATTTTCAGATTTATTTTCCAGCGTTGTCCTAAGAATATTTCTATTTCACTTTTTTTATTATTGTTAAATAAAAATAATATTATAAATAAAAAGATAATAAAGCGTATAAGTATATAAAAATAGCAAAGAAACGATGAATCTGCATTACTAAAAACTGCATTCACAAATGTATGCCGTCTAAAAACTACACCGTCAAAATCAAGAGGAACATGCTACATTGTCTATTCCCCATGGCTAGGGTGAGGAAGCTGTTCCCGGATTGGATTTGCAGAGAAAGCAGGGAGAACCAGAACGTGTGACAAGCTTTACGGTGAGTAACGGATTATACTTTCAGTGCTGCAAACTGAGCTGAATGACACCCAAAGAAACACCAGCAGCACTGAGCCACTTACTCTTAAACTGTCAGCTTATGTAATACTTCTATAATCCGTTGAAATTGACTTGCATTGAATACTTCCTCCCCTCCTTTTGTGCAATCAAAGCGAAGCCACATCGTAGAAACATCACCTATACAGTGCTTTACATTGACAATCACAATCTGAATGTACCACCTGACACACAGATTCTACAGCGCAAAACAAGAGTTTGCTCCCATGCAAAAATATGAGAAACACTCCTTTTATGCATTATGCTTCAGTAAGAACTACTAAGAAACACCATATGGAAACTTCATTTTATGCATTTCAGCTACAAGCATCAAAATCCATCACAATCATGAAGATTTTAAATTAAAGTCAACGGGGAGCTGAACTCACCAGAGTCTCCGAGGCATTTTGAAGGTAACGTGCAGGTCTCTTCTAGTTAATGAGTCTCCAGTTCTCACCAACAGTTGAAATAATAGTCAGAACGAGAAGCACACACTGGCTACTGATTGCACAACCGTACTCTTAGGGTTTAGATGCTCCGCAAGTACAAAGCATTACACGTTATCAAGAGCGAGAGAGAGAAAGAGAGAACGAGATAGAGGTGGGGAGGGGGGTTTGAAATCCTCCCAGACACCCTAGTAGCCCTGTCTGCTTTGTTCACTCATTTTGATTATGCGCCACACACACACACACACACACACAGATATGTCAGCAGGTTTGGGGAAGAAGCAATAAATGGACTGATGCAACATACATTACACAAACCACCGTGAGCTTCTGAATAAGTCATAGACATCAAAGGTTGAACACTTTAATATTTAATATGCGACTCGAGACAATAAATCATGAGCAAAACTAACATCAAGACACACAGACACAATAAACACACATTGCTACACCAAAACCTTCTATCAGACAGCAGATCTGGCATGTCTGTCATGCACGTCAAGCGGTCTCAGACTTACTTCATGTGTCAAATCACTTACGGGTGTCTGTATTAATGTAACGTGACTGACAGGCATGTCAACACAAAGGTTCAAAAATAGGAAAAGAGAGCATTTCAACATTGAAAAAATGAAACAGTTTATCTTAGTCTTATATAATGTAATTAAAGAATTAAGAATTGCCTACCTTTATGATGCATAATATATACATAATTGAAAAAAAGCAAATATTTTGGGGACAACACTGGAAAAAACAAAAATATTATAAAAACAATAAATAGAAATGATGATAATAATAATAATTGTATTGCGTAATTATATTATTATTTATCAAAAATATGTCCCTTTTTATGTCCTTTTGTATATTTACATATTATTTATTTACAATAATAATAATAATAATAATGACAACAACAACAATAATTATTACTATTATTATTTTTTACAATTATTATTATTATTATTATCTTTATCCAAAACTGTCTTTTTTATGCCTTTTTATGATTTTTATTCACTGTAATATAGTACAATAATGATGACGATAATGATGATGATAATAATAACAATAACAATGATAGTTTAATTATATTATTATTTATCTGAAAATATGTCCTTTTTATGTTCTTTTGTATATTTAAATATTTTTATTTACTACAACAACAACAATGATAATAATAATAATAATTATTATTATTATTATATTTATTCAAAATTTTCTTTTTCATTTCCTTTTTGTATTTATATTCAATGCATTATAGTAAAAAATTTATAAATAAACAATAATAATTATTATAATTATTATTATTGTTGTAAATACAAATTAAAACATACAAAGGAGTAAACAAATACAAAAAATTTGCTCATTAAAAATTGTATTCTCAAAACGCATGCCATCAGAACAATACAACATGACTGACAGACCTGTCAGCATGGAGGTTCAAAAATACACATCTATTATCCCTTGAAGACATGCTTAAGGTGGTAAAAGCAACACTCTAATTATATTGACACTGCATGTGACCGTCACATGTTGCCACACGCTACAATTCACTTGTCTAAGTTGCTGCAAATCGAAGCAAATGTAGCAAACGTCTTGTAAATAACTAGCTGATATCACACTCTGTTTAAGACCCATAAAACAACGCCTCAGCAAACAAGTCCTGTTTGGGTCTGTTTACTCATGGCTGTGGTGTTTTGTGTCGGTTTTTCAACAGAATGCAATACATACTGGTTTTCTTGTTAGCTTAGCGTGCTTTAATGCCACTTGCATACATGTAAACACAAACAGGCTAATGCATGTGGTCTGCGTTGCATAAGCACAAACTTCCCCGTCTTGCCAGGTTTGATGTGTGAAACATATGTGCGTGTTTGCAAAGGCGCGAGCTCATCCACACCCTTCTAAGCAGGGCTGAACAGTGGGGGATTGGTTAGATGTGGAGATCCCACCTGCTACCCCTCCACCTGGTTGCTAGCATGATTGTAAACAAAAATGTCTGAACTGGGTCTCAAAGTCATCAGCATCGCTGAAAAACCAGAATATGACAGAAAACCATACCATGTTTTCAGTGGTGGGATTCTCGTGTACAAGGTCCCTTAAATAGCTTCCTAAAAGACTCTGCAATCAACCACTTTCACTGGAAACAGGGTTGCCAGGTTTTCACAACAAAAACCACCCAATTGCTATTCAAAACTAGCCCAATCGCGTTTTGGGGGGGGGGGGGTCCCCCGCCCCCTGTAAAAAAAATTGCGTTCCACGGGGTAAAATACACGCTTTCATACATGTACACGAGTACGAGTTCCCCTCGTAAAAGTCACATTCCCGGGGCGAAATATCATGTTATTGGGGTCGCTTCAACCCGCGGACATGAAAAACAACC
>NW_015624020.1:123958-139427 GCF_001515625.1 Sinocyclocheilus rhinocerous
CTTTTTGTGCGCAAAAGAAAAAAAAAACGACTTTATTCAACAATTCGTAGAAGTAGAAGTTTGTGTGCGCAGCTGACACAGAGCAGCATACGCTGTTTGCGTTCAGTGGATACTCTCCAAATTGGCGCTAGGGTGACGCAGAGGAGACGAGTTGTTGAATAAAGCCTTTTTTTCTTTTTCTTTTGCGCACAAAAAGTATTCTCGTAGCTTCGTAATATTACGGTTGAACCCGATTAGTAGCAATTGGGCTGGTTTTGTTATGCAGACCTGGCAACCCTGATCTATAGCAAAATGAATACCCATTTTTTATACTGTACATAATAATATTGTAAAGTCTAAATTCTCTTGAATTTCAAATAATGTATTATAATGAGTTTTAGTTAGTGTTTTAATTTTATTTATTTAGACTTATTTATTTTTTGAATTTTAATATTGGCTATTTATTGATTACCAGCCATAACATGAAAATATTATATAAAATGAATATCAGTGTATCCCTAATGTGAATAAAACTGTATAAACTTGTATAAACGGAACAACGGAATATTTTCCTGTTTGACTTGTTGCCATTTTTCGTCAATAATATTGATGGTCTGATTTTCATTGTTATTAATGATCTGATTCTTTCAATGATCATAATCACTAATTATAAACTCATGAAGGAAAGAATCATACCAAAACGTTCAGTTTTGTTTATATTTCGAAGCAACAGATTATAGTAGAACATACTACAATTACATCACGAAGTTGTAGCAATTTGTGTCATTCTTCATTAAATTTTAAAAACGACTCCTTTAGGGCTTGCTAATTCAGATAAATTATATAATACCAAATGGTCTAGACATACATGGTCTACAGACATAAAGGACCCTAGTTTTCACCTTGCCAGTGGGATTTCTAAAAATAGATATGTGGTCTACACCATCCTTCAAACACTTATGAACACAATGGAAATATTAATGACCCTCGCCTTTCATCAATTCACCTCAAAGCAAACCATGAATTGGTCCTGTAAAGGCCGATATCAGGCAGAACCGGATCATTTCCATGTGTATGATCTGCAGTCACGACCCTATTCAGGGTTATGCAGTGATACACGCAAACAGAGCGACGCTTCTTTCCACTCTGATGCTCCGAGCACTTTACCAAACCACTTCATCAGAGCCTTTCAGGTTCTTCAAGCCCTGTTTGTTTGTTTGTTTGTTTGTTTGTTTGTGTGTGTATGTGTGTGAGGATAATGCTGGAGATGCATGTGCATGAATAATAAGCTAAACCCTGTGAATGAGCGGATGGATGGCAAGCAGGTGGAGGACGAATCTGAACATTTGGCAAGACAGGACAGATTAACCCTTTAATGCTGTTACCAATGAAGATTCAGCATAGCTCTTACTGGGGAAAATTGACCCTACATGACAAAACAGAAGGAAAATATTTAACTGATGAGAAGGAAAATATTTAACTTTGCCAATGGATGGATGAAAACTCAATGCTAACATCTGAACATACAAATGAAAATCAGATTAATTAGACAACAAGTAAGGGTTTGAATATTTGTTCTAAAAATGATTATTTACTTAATGATAGGGATGCATCTTATAATATGAAATTGGGCTACATTTTGATTCAATCTGATTAGATTGATTAGAGCAGTGGTTCCCTGAGAAGGGAATGAGACACTGCGTCCTCTAGGGGTCGCTATGGGGAACGCCTTCAGTGTGACTGGTGTCTGCAGCATACATCTAAACACAACAATGCTATTGGCCGGCGACAGCCTATGACGTGAGAACACGTCATCCACTTCTTTGTCTGAAGCTTACGTCCGAAGCATGGCGAGGAGACTAGAGGACGCAGTGTCTCGTTCCCTCCTCAGGGAACCAGGGTTACATACGTAACCTGAGACGTTCCCTACCGAGGGAACTTCGAACTGCGTCCTCTAGGGGTCGCTATGGGGAACGGTATACCCACACTGCCATGCTGAGGGGAGTGCATGCCAATACTAAGGTGAGCACTAAGTACCAACTCAATCAAGTCAGAGGAGCTGCCCCTAGGACGTTTTTGACGGCTGTTAGCGATATGACCCCCTACGGCCAAAGGCCCGAGCTGTGCACCAAAAAACTCACCTGTAAGGGCTGGCTTATAAAAAGCCAGAGCCCAGGGCAAAGCTCAAGGCTTGGAATCATAAAAAAGGATTCCTTTAAGGCAGTGGTCACCAACCTTTTTAGGCCCAAGATCCCTGACCTCGGCCTTTATGAAAGACAAGATCTACCTATTGAAGAATTGATAGAAAAAGACATCCCAGATTGTACTTCAAATTTTAGGCCTTTTACTTAGTATTTTAATTAGTGATGCGCCGATCATAGCTGATTCAGAATTCAGATTTTCTTTTCTTTTTTAACTAGCAAATTGGATTCTGATACTTTGCTACATAAAACATCTGCACGAAACAAAAACAGCAGGTCTGAATGAGACGCACTCTCTGACAGCAGGTGGCGCCTATGAACAGGCTTTTTTTTCGGGATCTACTGGGACAGTGATAAAGATCTACCAGTCAATCGCGATCGACGGGTTGGCGACCACTGCTTTAAGGGGATACAGCCAAGAACCAGGGCTGGCATAGCCCATATCCTGGCCTGTAACACAGGGACTACCTCCCGCTCTGAGAATCATAAGATACCCAGGGGACTTAGTAGCAACTACAAAGTGTGTACACGGAGAGTGGGCCCAAGGTAAAACCGGAGACAGAGCCAACTCAGAGAAAGGGGACGAGGTCAGCATCGCGCCACCCTTACCCAAAAAGGGCTTTAAAAAAGGTGCACAAAGGCTAGCGTGCACACCTGCCATGAATATGGACTAGAAAAAGTGCACAAAGAACTAGCGTGAGCACTTACCATAGATATGGATTTAGAAATACCGTTATTAAAAGCCACAGCAACCACGGCGAGCCGGGATCTAACTGCTCAGAAGTAACAGGGCTCTCCGCCTAGCGCTACCAAGCTCAACCTAATAGGGAGGCAGAAATGGCCTAACAACCTATAAGGCTAAACACAGAGCAGCACAGACACTTAGGAGGGAGCGGAGTGCTCAAAGAAACCCCTGGGGAAAAAGGGGGAGCACTACCAAGCTCAACCATACAGGTATCAACAGAGATAAAACAGAAGAGTGAAGCCCAGGTAAGGATCCGCGGCCTAAATAAACTCAGAGAAAGGGGACGAAGTAGATCACGTCACCCTTACCATAAAGGATTTTAGAAAGGTGCTCAAAGGCCCAGCGTGCACACCTACCATGATTATGGAATTTCAAGAAGTGCACAGAGAGCTAGCGTGTGCACTTATCTATAAAAGGAATCAGACCAGGCTCCAAAGTCGGAGAACTCACCAACCGATGTGGAAGCTCTGTTACTTATGGTAAAAACCCCCAGGAGCAAGATTCTCGACTCTCCGCAGAGAGAAGAAACAGACGTCCCATTCAGATTGTAATGACCCACCTGCAGAGAGGGGAGCACCATGCTCAGAACGCAGATAGAACTCCAATAGGGGGAGCTGCAGACTCCCACCATAGAAATAATTGACCAAGGAAGTCACAAAAAGGCTTTACTACTTGGTGTGATCATATGAGTAATTATGGGATTTCTCAGGCAGAGGCAAGCCCTTAGGCTCAACCAAAAATCCCCAGCTCAGGTCTAAAGAGGCCCCTCAAGGCGAGACCGAGCAACCCAGGGAGCACAACGGGGGACAGTGCCTCCAAAATAAGTTCAACCTGGGAGAGAAAAACCTCAAAGGCCCGCAGGTCCTGAGGTTGCAGTGTTTATACTGAGGACATGATTGACCAAGGAGGCCTCTCGAGGAAGCCTAACGACTCGGAGTCGGAGTCCAGCCAGCACGGGGTTTACAAGCCGTCAGGATCCTGCCAGTCAGCGTAAGTGATGCATCCTCAGCGAGGCTCACTGGAAGAGAAAAGGAAATGCTTCCATCATGGCTCAAGCGCCTGTCTCTCCCGGACCTTCAGTAGGTAGTTCTATGAGACATAGAAGCTAACCGGAACATCATTGGTCCAGCCGGAGACTGTAATGCCGGTTGCATGGAGGTTCTTAGTCTGATTAGGGCAGGAAAGGGTTAACAGGGGAATTGGGAGAGGAAGACGAGGGTAGATGTAAATACTCTAAGAGGGAGGTCCGTCCTGGTCCACCTCTCTCAGGTCTTGCCTCTGACCCTTCGTGTCGCGACACTAGCCTTCTGAACCTGTCTCTGGTCCTTAGACCAAGATGGGCCAGGACCCCTTTGTTTGGGCTGAGAACTGGGCCTTCGTGGAATGAAGGACTTAAAAGCAGCTGAGCGCGCCCTCGCCTCCTTAAACTTCTCGACTACGGTCTCGATGGAAGTGCCGAAAAGTTCAGAAGGAGAGACCGGCGCATCAAGGAGAAAGCCCCTCTCTTTCGTCCCGATGTCAGCCAGGTTCAGCCACAGATGTCTCTCCGTTACCACCATAGCCGCCATAGATCTGCCCATGGCAGTGGCGGTCTGTTTGGTGGCACGGAGAGCGAGATCCGTAGTGCGGCGCAGCTCAGACACTTCTTCAAGGGAAAGACCCTGACCTTTATCCAGGTCTTTCAGCAGGTCAGCCTGGTAGGCTTGCAAAATTGCCATGGTATGCAATGAAGCCGCAGCCTGACCTGCTGCTGCATAAGCCTTGCCATTCAGACGAGATGTAATTTGAAGGGCTCTGGATGGCAAAGAAGGGAGCCCTAAGAGAGGATGTCTCTCCCATAGCGAGATAGCAGGCTAGCGTCTCTTCAATGGGAGGCACCCTCTCATATCAGCTCTTGCACATCCCCTCAACGTTGGCATAACTAGTCTGCTGAAACCTGTGGATGCGCGAAGAGAACGGATTTTTCCAAGTCTTCTCGATCTCCACATGAAGATCAGGAAGAAATGGAAGGCTCACCTGGGCTGAAGGGTTATGGTCAGAAAGATAGCGCTCATCGAGCTGACCACGAGGCGCCACCTTCCTAGTTCCATAACCTCAAGCAGCTCCTCATACGCAGGGCAGGAGGTTTGAGAGGACTCAGTCTCAACTTCCTCGATTATATCTGACATCTCCTGCTCTTCCTGGCCGGGAGCCAGCAGAGCACTAGCTGCTGGATCAGATGACGTCAGAGAAATAACGTAATCTCCAGCAGCTCACTCTCATCCACGACCGACGAACGAGAAAGGGAAAGCCCCTTCTTTAATTCATCGACCAGGTCCACCTGAGAACCCCATGAGCTCAGTTTCCTCCGTACTTCAGCAGCGGCGGGTCCTGAGCCCTGAGGAACTGATGGCTGACCCTCTTTCCTCGAAAAAAGGGCCAAACGAGAGCGGAGCTTCCTCATGGGAAAAAGCTCACAATGAACGCATGCTGCCCCCTCAAGGACGTCACGCGCGTGCTCTTCGCCCAAACGTATGACGCAAAGATCGTGTGTGTCATCGGGTGTCAAATAACGCGGACACGGATCCACACACCTCCTAAACGCCTTGCTAGTGCTAGTGCTCGCCATATTAGTAACAAACAGAACAGCGTTCTTACCAGTATGCACTTCAAACAAACAGTCTCTGAAGACGAAGAAGAGGATGACGTGTTCTCCTGGCGCCCTTTTATACTGTTGTCGCACCGGTAATGACGTCATAGGCTGTCGCCCGCCAATAGCATTGTTGTGTTTAGATGTATGCTTCAGACACCGGTCACGCTGAAGGCGTTCCCCATAGCGACCCCTAGAGGACGCAGTTCGAAGTTCCCTCGGAAGGGAACTATAAAATACTATTAACAGAAATTAGGAGCATTAATACAGGTGAATAAATTTACCACAATTTATTTTGTGATACTAGAAGTCTGAAGAGCTGTATGTTCTTCAATTAAAACAACAAATATTGAGGGGAAAAATATGATTTTAGTTTTTATCTTGATTTCTGTTTTTTTTTTTTTTTTTGCATTTTAATTATCTTAGAATGTTTTAAAATATTATTAATAATATAAATATTAATTAGATTAATGATATATACATTTTTATATAATTAAAGTCATCCTGCCCCAAAAATATACTATATTAGTCAATAATAATAATATAATATAGTATTTTCTTCAAATCAAGGCAGTCACAGTCCTAACAGTTCAAACTGACAAATAAATTATATCTTTTTAATGAACAACTGAAAAGACTTATGAATCAGTCTAATGAGCCTGTTAATAATTAACATCTGATTCACTCACTGAGCCACAAGGCATTACCTTTGGTCATATTCTGGACTCAAAAATAACCAATAACTAGTACTTTATAATGGTGGTCCTCATGATAAAGTGTTTACCATATACATTTACATAAGAGTGAATGTAAAAAGGCCTAAAAAGAGGCCAAAAAAGCTAAAAACCACCGTAAATGCTAAAAACCACATACAGATGATACTTTTCACACAGGAACTAAGCATTTTGCTCACACAAACCTATATACCCGGCACTGCCTGCAGTTTTCTTCTGAGCAACAGACCTCTCATTTACCTCTTTTCATGAAACGCATAGATAAGAGGACACAGACTGTCAGGTTTTGTGGGAGATGGAGAGGAGAGAGGGGGTCTGCGGTGCAGACAGTACTCACCGGGCTCGAAGGGCGCTAATGGTAGACTTGTCAACCCTGCATTTGAAGAGAAAAGACAAGAAAGCATTTAGGATCAAGGAACAAACATAGATGGCTGTAATTTGCTCGGTTTGACCCGTAAACTGAACTGGCAGAATGAAAGGAACAAAAGGGGTTAAAAAAGGACATTTCTGTAATGTATCATCCCTGTATGATTTTGTTGTCGACATGGCTAGGTGAGCTTAATGCCCAATTAATGTTGACATGCAGAAAAGGTCACCCACCAGCACGGACTACCCACAATATCGCATCAAAACATAACAAGGTTGAGTCAGGCTGTGTGAAAGGGTGTGGCCGTTTATTTTTATCCAGCTTGTTTTTGATATTTCACACATTTATGTGTCACACACAGTTTCCTTTTATCAGCAGAGTGAAGGTATAGTGTTAAATTAGGACTTTTAATCTTTAAAGCATTTTTCGATTCACATGGACATCTCAGTTTTTGCATGATATGTACTGTCATATGATGTTTTTGTTGTAGTTAAAACAAGTTAATTTTTTTTATATAAACAAAAAAAAAATCACGTTAATTATTTTTAACACAAGTGATGCACTTACAATGACCAATCTGTAAACTTTAAAATACTCACTTATTTTAACAGTAAAACAAGGCATAAACAATATGTGTTAACATGATTTTAGTGTGAAGAAATTGTTTACTAATTTTTTCTGTTAAGTTCTATCCAATTTTACAATTTCATTGCCATGACAACTTACAATTTTACAGCGCAATGCACACGTTTTAACAGAAGAATTAAGTGATTGAAGAATTGAGTGATTTATAACTTTACATTTCTGCTTTAAATGCTACAAAAATGTTGAAATTATTGTATTTTGAATAGTCTACCTTTATGAAGCACTTTATATACATAATTCATAGAAAGAAAAATGAAAATAACGCTTAAAAAGAAAACATAAAATAGTAATAAAAAATAATAAATTAATAATAATAATTAAATGATATTGTTTAATTATATTATTATTTTTCAAGTGTTGTCCCCAAAGTCACTGCACATTACTTATCATTCACTTGATTAACAATATTTTAGTGTGTTGAACCTGGAATATTCCTTTAATAGATGCTATTTTTAACATTTCTAACCATGAGAGCGGTTATGTGCAGCAGTCCGTGAGGGTACTGCTGTCAACTCCCATTACTGTAAGTAACTGAGGTTATTGTGTCTCATTTTCTTTATTATACTAGACCGATTCCCTAAAACACACAACAACAGGGAATGGAACATCCTATTCAGTGAGATGATTTAGTGAGACAGTTTGTTTGAAGATGCCACTTGGTTTGATATTTTGCAAAGAAACTCATTATAAGGGAGAACTTAAGTGTCCAAAAAATATTAGCAGGAGACTGTGAAACCCAATGGACCTACATAATGCAATGCCCGCGCAGCACCTATGAAGTTCAAATGTACATGCAATATGGGGGGAAAAAAATAGATTTCCAGCTGCTGCACATGCCTTTGAGCAACACACTCAGATGTGGGTTATAAATGGATGTCAAAGTGAAACGTAAAGTGTATTACAGATGGAAAACACAGTTGCATGAGCATGGTGTCTTTTCTGGTGCTGTGCAGCAGAGCAGACAATCCATCATCTCACTGTCCACCACAGTGAGGGAGCTTTCAGAGCTTAACGATGTAAAAATCAGATTAAATGTGGTTTAAGTGTACCTCACACGCAGGTTACTCTGTATGAAATCAGCATCTCTTATGATTTGTGTGTGTGTGTGTGTGACCATCTGTTTGTGCAAGGTGACTGTTGAGGTGTCACTATTAAAAGCATGGTGTGATAGTGACTGGGTGTGGTGGGGATGTGGGTAATTCTGAGAGAGGAAGGGTGTGGATGTGTGTGTGTGTACATGATACAGAATTTCCCACAGCAAAAAGCTGACACAGGCTCCTATATGCAGTTCTCATATGTTTGCAACATTTAGTACAGAATTATTGCAGCAAATGAAATAAACCCTATGCTTTTACAAATAATACATAGGGGGCGACACAGTGGTAATACTAGCTATGCATCCATCCACCTATTTTTATGCACATTTTGGGATATGCTGGAAACACCAAGATGTGCATACATTCTAAAAATACTCATAAAAATCATATGCACTCAACTGAGTCTGATGTGTTTATCTGATAAGAAGACATGCTCATGAATCATGATGGAAACACATTTGCCGAATAAATTCCTTTATTCGCAACAACAACAAAAAAAAAACTCACATGACTTTGCCTCAACAGATCATGTGACTGAATAAATGGACTAACCAGCAGATCGATGTTATTTCAATCAATCTGAAATACCTGAGCCAAAGTTTATCATCAAAATGACTTGGTACTAGAAACATCTCCCCGAACTGTCTCACACTATTGCGTTATTAAGCATCAGGCATCTTGACACAAAATAACATGACGGCATTTATTGCTTTTCATCTGCGCTCTGAGGTGCAAGCCAAGTAATTTATAATATAAACAAAGACCCAAAGTGGCTTCTCTTATTGCAGCAACTTTTATTTTTCTTAGTAATATTTAGTCCCAGTTTATCAGGAAGTTATGTTTTTGTTCTCTTCAACTCACTGGATAGAAATGGTGCTTTATTCGCAAATGTTTTATGTGATATGCCACTTTTTTTAATTGACAACTTTGGATGAAAACACCTACTGTACTGTTGCCTCACAGCAAATTTTATGTTTATCTGCTCACCCCCAGGGCATCCAAGACGTACGTGACTTTGTTTCTTCAGTAGAACACAAACGAAGATTTTTAACTCAAACCGTTGCAGTCTGTCAGTCATATAAAGGCAGTGAATGGGAATCACGGCTTTGAGAGTCAAAAAAACATACACAAACAAAACCAAATTAAACCCTGCGGCTCGTGACGATACATTGATGTGTAAAGACACGAAACGATCGGTCTGTGCAAGAAACTGAACATTATTTATATCGGGTTTTTTACCTCTGATTCACCGCAATGTCCGTTTTCTTGCACAGTCCGATCGTTTCGTGTTATTACACATCAATGTATCGTCACGAGCCACAGGGTTTAATTTGGTTTGCCTGTTTCACACATACTCCGTCTGCAGAGCGTATGTGTTGCATTTTTTTTACGCCCACATGTTAACGGATCGTTCACTGCACGCGGTTGCGGTCCGTCAGTGCGTTCCAGGAGCGGCGCGTCTGCTCTGCAGCAATCGTTTACGCACCGAGTCTATTTTTGTTGTGCTGCACACGCTGAATTAAAGCGACAGCGCATTGTTCGCGGTAAAAATGAACATGGATTGACACAGAAATGTAGTAATTTCACAATAAATTGATATAATTAAAGTCTACTGTGTTTCACAGTAAACACGTGGCTTTTTGGCTAGATTTAAAACAAGGAAAAGTGCACTTTTAGATAAACAAGGCAACATAATAGATGCACTTGTGGTGGTAGAAAAACAAAGTTCTTTAAGACCCGCGGGATTGCTTGTAATAAAGATTTAAATGCAAAAGAAAAGGCACGAGGGTCGACTGTTTCTGTCAGTAGTGAGTTTTAATTTAAAATGTTTGTGATAGCTTTAACGTAAGAAAAGTAACACATGTTTAAATGTGTTGCCACTTGCTTGAGCAACTTATTATACAAACCTAGAAGTCAAATGCATGAATAATACGTTGTTTATATTTATTGCTTTTAAACTAACGTCTATGAAAGATTGTTACTGTACTGTGATAAAAGAGTATCACAATGCTGAAAAAGCTTTATTTTTTACATGATTTGAAATCTAAATAATGGATAAATGTTTTTGTGGCCTAAACAGCCGCGGACTGCAAATGCGTCCTGTGTGAAAGCACAATGAGTCCGTGCTGCTTCTGCACGCATACGCACAGCAGACGGAGTATGTGTGAAACAAGCCTTAACTTAACCATCAGCCAAGGCTCAATAACCCCAATCCTCAGTCTAATGTTAAACCGAACACATAAGGCACATCCTAATTCTATGCCAAAACCTAACCATCAACCTAATGGTAAGCTTAAATATAAGAGTAGACTCCCAGGCTAACGCTAAGGATTAACAAACCTAACCCCTAGCCTAATGCTAACTAATTAACACCAAATACAAAACCTAAATCTAACCTTCAGCCTAATTTTAAGCATAATACTGTCTGTGTAATGTTACCTTCAGCCTAACACAAAGTCTAAACCTAACTATTGGGTCAACTTTAAGGCTAAATAAACCCAATCCTCAACCAAATGCTAAGCCTAAACCTAACCATCAACCTAAAGTAAAGCCTAAACCAAAATGTAAGTGTAAACCCACGCCCAAAATCTAAGAACTCCAGCACTCTTGTGCAATTCCCAGGCAAATTCTGAATGTTGTCACACTCTTGTGAACACATCAAACATCAAAAATGGCCAAATAGCTTTAAAAACTGTTAAAAATAGCCTTGAAAGGAAATGTTTGTTGTCAGGTAGAGATGATGTAGAGGAGGAGCAAGAGAGAAAGTAGAAGAGTGCTGAAAGCTGTAAAAGCCTCAGTGGAGAGCTGAAACTGTAGCATCATAAATAAAGCATTCACTCGCTCTGACCCTTCATAACCGTCGCCTTCATATTCACCGTTTCCCCGTGTGGTGATGACACACACACACCATCGAAATAAGATGCATAACAGCATGTAATGATAAACATACACCTACAAAACACAATCACAACCCCACACTTACCCAACATGTGTGAGATCAAGGTTTCAATAGGGAAGCGAGAAAGGAAATGTGAAATGCTCTCAAGTAGGACAGTGGTGCGAAATCATGCTAATGTGCACTGTAATGCATCTACGATTACTTTTAAATGATTTAACATTACAGAAATTATTCAGCATCTCAGTCAGAGCATCATACAGAAACTTAGCTGGTATCTGTATTGTATGTTTTTGTCCAAACAATGTATGTCAATGGGGTCCAAGTTTTGGACCCCATTGCCTTTCATTACATGGACAAAAACAGAGACAACTAAACACACTACATGAGCAACACTTTCAATTCAAGTCATTAATAATCATTCGTTTATTAATATTAGTATGTCTACAAGAGATTGACACATTGGTGACATTCAGTGCGGTCAATAAATGATTCTCTGGAAGTTGTGAATGCATATGAAAAAAGAAAGAGCGAGAAAGTGAAAAGCTGATTCAAATTTTGCATTTATTATATGCATTTGACAGACAAAGCTGTGATAAACAGTCTTGAAATAAACAAAAAGAGCTTGTAAACAGTCCTAGCAATATCTTCTTTTTCATACAGAAAATATATTTGCTACTCACTTAATAAATGTCCCCATCATATTCCACTGTGGCATAATCTAAGCAATTGTCTTGGTTTATACATGGATTTCAGACTAATAGGTCTCTGTAGCAACTTTTGCAAAGTCCTGGTCCATATGAGTGAGCAAAGAAAAAACAACACTTGAACCTGAACAATGGGCAGATCCAGATGACTAGATACCCTCTGATTCATTTGCATACATGCTACTATTACTATCAACTGTTACGACACTCCTAACATCTTCTCCTTTAGATGTCACACAGAACTATTATTGTGATATTCCTCACTGTAAATCATTCAGCTTATAAATCAATGCAAAGCCATCATTGGAGAGAGCAAATGAATGCAGATTAAAAACAGCACATGCAAGCATGCCGACAACCATAAATAAACACCAGCAAGCACATCACAGGGCATCTGGCAGACATTTCCACATAGCCGACAGCTGATGCTGTTCCACATGAGCAACGTACCATCCAAATCCACCAAAGGATACGCTCCTCTTCCTCCTCAGCATGGTCCCTCTTTATTCGCCTCTAACTCCAATTCGTCTTCCTCTCCCTCCTCACTGTCTCTCTTGTATGGTCCCTCTGTGCTTGTGTTTCAGTATCTCACAATCACTCTTTCTGTTTCCTCACTCTCTCGTGTGGATCTCTCTCTCTCTATGAAATGATTTCATTCTCCACCCTCTTTCTCACCCTTTGTGCATGTGTATGTGTGTGACAGTTTGGGGTTCTCGCACCTGCTATGTCACTCCCTCTCACTTCAGCGCACAACTCCACACGTTATGAGTAGAAGACAGGGTGGAGGAGGAAGAGAGGAGGGGCTGAACGCAGTATTTAAAAAAAAAAAAAAAATCTCATTCCCTCTGGGCCTTCTGTCTGCTGGAATATAAAATATGAAATATGGCTGCCTGATAAGAACCTTTAAGTGACAGTGATTATAAAAATAATACAATAGAACCATATGACAATTTTTTGTCTTTTAATCTGTTAGCTTTAGCATTTTCATGCCTGCAACCCAGCAAACTCAATTATTATTTTCACCTAAATTAATAATAGGATAGTGGAATGCATAAAGAAGGATGCATTAGGATTTTTGCATGAATTTTTGATGAATCTATTTTGCATTTGATCTCACAATACAACATTATCATAAAAAGACTGGCAGTGGTGTGATATTTGGCTCTAGACTGTGCCCACTGTGAAAGCAGTAATTGTGCCTAGATTTACTAGTAAGAACTACATTACTAATAAAAAAAATACATTAACGCCCCCTACTGGCAAGATTAATTTAGACCAACGATTCTTCCAGTTCACTGAAACGCCCAGCCACTGAAAAGTTGAGACTTTTAGAGGTCATCAGAAAGCGACAGACTTCTCATTAATTTAGGTAAACATGAATATATTCGTTATGAGCACCAAAAATAAAACAAATGCCATTCTGGAATTAATTTAATCACAAAATCCTTCAGTCTTTTGCCGTGCATTATTTGTGTCTTTAAGATCAATATAATCACAAAAAACTTATGGAAACAAGAAAATAAATGTTATTTCGCTGCGAGCAGGGTTCGAACCTGCGCGGGGAGACCCCATTGGATTTCAAATCCAACGCCTTAACCACTCGGCCATCGCAGCTTACCGCTATGCCTCAATCGCTATAAAACCTATATGTTATCGCACTTCTATCATATTTTACTGATTTTTCGCTCGCACTTTTTATTTTCTATCTGTTAATCATTATTACATTTAAGATGAATGCAAGAAGGAAAGCTTTCGCCTCAGAATTCTGCACAGACTGTTCTTTGCTTTTGGTAACAAGATCAATTTAATGTACATCGGGGTTACCAATTTAGGTTACCTGGCTGGTGTGATATTTTGACGACATGCACTGAAATCCCTATTTGAAGTTTTAAGGATCCAAGGTCTTTATATAAAAACATCTTCCCTTAAAATCTGAGTTTGCAAAAGCGCGATTTCAAAAGCAACATGTTTGCGAAATGACCGTTCAGAACGACTGAACCGGAAGTGAAATGCTAACTCGTTTCCGGGTCTTGGCCTACAAAAATACATCATCCCTACCAGCCAGTCGTATTTCTTACTGGCTAATTTATACAAAGAACATGATGCAGGAATATGCATATTTTAGTATAAAGTATTGTTATTATTATTCCAGAAGACATTTTTACAATAACTATATTTATGAGGAGCTTTTATTTTGTCAGAAACTGAACAGCGTGTAAAGTATGCAGTTTCTGCGCTAAACCTCCTCTTACCCAGTGTTGCCAACTTAGCAATTTTGTTGCTAAATTTAGCAACTTTTCAGACTACCCTAGCAAATTTTCTTCCAAAAGCACCTAGCAACAAATTTAGATATTTTTTAATTTTATTTGGCTACAAATGTGTAGTTTTACTAGTTCACTAGCTAATAAAAAAAACTTGTAATCCTTCAAAAATGTGTAAGTGTTCGTTCAATAATTCAATGTTGTATATAAAAAGTTATTTATATTTTAACATTATATTATGCATTTATATTATTTTACGAACAAATCTAAATTAACATATAAAAATATATTTTTTACTGAGATTTGATGTAGTGACACAATTTTTGCATCGTGATTACGTAATGACGTCATCACGCAATGACATCAAGTCATTTAGCAACTTTTAGCAACAAATCGACCTTCCTTTAGCAACTTCCCCTGAAAATTAGTTGGCAACAGTGCTTACAGCTGTGGTGGTGGTTACGGCATACATCTTGCACTACCCTTCCATCTGGCATCCTTTCCATACAGTAATCAGCTTCATTTTCGGAAGGTGCGATGGTGAGAATATGTGTGTAATCAATGCATCCAACCACACTGGAAATCCTAAAGGAAATTCTAATTATTAGGTTACTTAGAGGTCGCAACAAGATTTTATCAAGTGAACGCCATTTAAAAATGGTACCGTTCAAATAAATATGCATGTGGATATGGCAAAATAAATAAATTAGATCAAATTAAATCAGGATCCCTTATAAAAAGACATGCCATTTTTGTCACATTTACCGTGTCTGCATGATGAAAATGAAAGTGGTCCTGTGAGAAAAATAATCTTGTTTCCTTTTTCATTAAGATTATTTTTCTTACCCCGCTGGAAATTAATTTTACTTGATTACCTCAGGAAACAAGACTAAATATCGTATATATTTTTTCTTATATAGAAATGCATCATGATTTAAGAATTTTTAGATATTTGTACTTGAAATAAGGCAAAAATCTCAGCAATAAAATCAATTTGTGCAGCGTGAATGAATGAATGAGGTATTTTAGTCTCGCGTAGCCAGACCTTCAGACTGACGGCTGAAGGCCTGGAATCCATGGCAGCTTTCTTTGGCCAAGGCCCGCCCATGAGGTGGTTTGACCGACATGGAAAAGCGAGGATTGGCCAGCTATCCAGTGCGCTGTGATTGGCCGAATACCTCAAGCGTGTGACGGAAATGACGGAAATG
>NW_015624020.1:140549-151467 GCF_001515625.1 Sinocyclocheilus rhinocerous
GTTATAGTTGTGGTGTGAACTATGCTATTCTTTAATATTGAAAACGATTTTTAGAACTATATCGTTATCTTTATAGTTATCGTGCTTGGTGTGAACGGGCCTTACTTAACGCGTCGTGTGTGTGTGTGTGTGTGAGGGGAACAGGGTCACATCACAGGAGAGTGAACTGCCTGTCAGAAATCATAGCACGTCAGCTGTCTTAACCGCGGCTTGTGTACTGCATCATCACTGTGTCTGTCACGCGACTGTGTTGCCCTTTCGGGCTTGAACTGATGGTAAAACTAACGACATTATTAACTAAATCCAAATCCAAAGAGATATTCTTTATAAAAGTTTTATTAACTGTCTAGATATTTACTTTGAAAGCTGAAGCTCGCGATTATGGTAAGGGTCGTTACATTTCCGACGCGTGCTTGTGGTGTTCGGCCAATCACAATGCACTGGGTCAGCTGGCCAATCAGAGCAGACTGCTCTTGTCAAAATATCTCTTTGGATTTGAGACTTTAATCTTTGCAACTTTACAGATCTTCTTTATGCACCAAGAGCTTGTAACACCCCAAAGAGAAAGGAAAAATTGATATCGCATCATATGACCCCTTTAAACATTGCTTACGCTTTAAAAAGGGGGAGGAGACTGAAAGAAACTCTGGGTTTACAGAAGAAAACCTGCTCCCGACCAGGTTAGGTTCACAGAGTATGTTACTATGGTAACTTACCGAGAGGTTTAGTTTTGTCTTTTACTGGAACCGAAAACCCTGAGTTTCCCTATTCTGGGGTTAACAAACTCTGAGTTTCCAACAAAACCCACTTTCTGGAATACACCCCAGAAGATATTCCGCAAGTTTGTGTTGTTTGAAACCCAAACCCAAACAAATTACTCCATCTTTTAAACGCACCGCCAATGTTGACCCTTGTTTTACTCTGTTATCTGTCTCATTGTATTTTGGCAAGTCTTCGAATTTTGGCTTCTACTTCTGTAACAGACTCAAGTTGATTTTCGATGCAATGTACCAGTCAGGGTTGCCAAGTAGCCCAATAGGGATTTTTTTCTGCGGTTTATCCCTCCTTGAAATTGCTTTCTGGTGGAGGGTCCCACTCCGTCAAAATAGCGTTCCGACGGGTGGGGAATGGATATCTCTTACCCACGGTAACAATGTAAATGTAGCCACTGAATGTAAATTGCGTATGCTGTTTTGTGTCAGCTGCGCCACGCGGATACGTTGTTTTCATTCAAATCAAAGCATAAACGACGTAAACAGCGTACCCGCGTGCCACAGCTGACACAAAACAGCATACGCAATTTACTTTCAGTGGATGCTCTCCGAAATGGCGCTAGGGAGACGCGGAGCAGACGAATTGTTGAATAAAGTCGTTTTTTGTTTTTATTTTGCGCACAAAAAGTATTCTTGTAGCTTTGTAAAATGACGGTTGAACCCCCGATGTCACGTGGATTATTTTACCGATGTCCTTGCTATGTTTCTGGGCCTTGATCGTGTAAGGATCCTTGCTGTCTATGGGAGGGTCAGAGAGCTCTCAGATTCCATTAAAAATATCTTATATTCTGTTACACCAAATACACAAAATAATGATCTTTAAAAAAGCATCATATTACCCCTTTAATTTGTGTTCCGAAGATGAACGGAGGTCTTACGGGTTTAGAACGACATGAGGGTGAGTAAATAATGACAGAATTTTCATTTTTGGGTGAACTATCCCTTTAAACGACTTACTTAAATTCTATGAAAATAACTATATTAAAGTCCACTCTGTCCCGATCCAACACTGACTAAAGGTACCTGGAAAATGCATAATCTAATACAATTATGTTTGAAAACAATGTTCCACGAATCCACAACTACGGAATACACAGCCTATTTATATATTCAAATAGTAGGCTGTACAGCCATCTAGTGGTTACACTAAGGTATTACAGATGATAAGCTATTAAATAATTACTGTAAATATTACTGTAAAATCCTCTTTAAAAATATTTACTTAAAATTAAAATATTCTAAAATATTTATTATAGTCCCCCCCAAATAAATTAATATATCAGTCAATATTTTCTCTGTGATTTCTTTTCTTCGTCAATCGTTCCATAACTTCTTACATAACTGTCATTCACAGGAACCGCATGTTGCCACAGGAGGTTCTGATAAATATTTAGGCCTACATTCACTCTTCTATGTAGCTATATAAGAGGCCCAACTCCTGCTGCAGAAACATCCCCCAAACCATGACACTTCCTCTTCCACCTTTCACTGACTTCTTTATACACTCTGGGTTCAGTCTTTCCCCAGTTTGACGATAAACATAATGTTTCCCATTGGACCCAAATAAATTAAACTTTAAATGAGCAATTCCAGCTGCAGTGTTGAACTGATTGCCCATTGAGATTCTCCGCATTATCCTGTCCTTCATGGTCAACCAGTCTTTTTGGGGGACTCGAATGAATTAGTGACATACAATGATGCAATATTCTAGAAACCACAGATTTGGAACAGCCAACTTCTCTTGCAATGGCTGCTATTGCTATCAGTGTTCTTTTTCAAATTTCTCATTTAAGTTTTTTATACTGTGCTTCAGAATATATTTATCTCATGAAATATGCCTAAAAACTGAGCTTTTTACTCCTGTTAGGATAGCTTCAAATAGGACTAAACAGTTACCTCGAAATTTAGGAAATTGTAGGTTGTTCTGTAATTTTGAGTTTTGATCATATACTTTAAAGTCGCTTATAAAATGTGAAAAGTTATGTTTAGAAAGAGTCTATAAGATACTTTCCTGGTAAAATAAATAACTGAATAATGTTGTTCTTTACTTTTCATACCATTCTGAAAATAAAAAAGCACATCAATCTCTATTGCATAAAAAACACAAATCTCTATTGCACATCCCAGTTTTCTATTAATATAAATTTCTAAATCATTCCAAAATAATCTTGAGTAGATACAATGATAAAACAAATACAAAGTACCGGTAGTTTTTTTTTCTTGTCCACAAATGAAATGTTTAGATGAAATCTTTCTACTTATTTTGTAAGACACTTCTATTATTGATACAAAACTTATTTGATATTTTCCGAGCTTTGTCCCAATATATTACCAAACAGAGGAGACCAGACAAGCCTTGCAGGAGGGAAAGAGACAGAACAAAGAGCATTTCTTATAACCTTATGGGTGGCGTGTGTCACGGCAACCCTGTTCCCACGTTCAGAAAGAAAACACTTTGTATTTTCATTTTCAACATTAGCAACGTTAATTTCAGAAAACTTTAAGTTATCTAACGGTAAAAGGTTTTAGTCTAATAGGTTTCCCGGCAAAAAAAGAATTTTTGCTGCTCTGTGCTACATTTCGAAAACGAAGAGAAGTCATTCTGACTCTCTATCTTTTTAGGTCAAATTCACATGCTTTTACGTCACGTGGGGATGTAGCTCAGTGGTAGAGCGCATGCTTCGCATGTATGAGGTCCCGGGTTCAATCCCCGGCATCTCCACTTTTTCGGCAATAAATTCATTAACAGGTACTTTTTTTTTTATCCGCTGGAGACTACAATAAAATCATACACTTTAATAATATTTTCATTTAAATACTAGCCGACAATTTTGCTCTTTTTGACCATTATAAACTTCAACTGAAACTACAATAAGGTTTCATTTTACAAAATATATAATTTTCAACCAACGGTGATCCCATAACTGCATCCAAAAATATCACAAGTAACTCTAGCAAACACAAAACTTCATATATCAGCTGCATACACAACTTTTTTTTTTACGTCACCAAAAATCAGCAGAAAATCCAAGAGTATAGTATTTTATACCAATCATAGGATCTTAATGCAAGAGTTGACCTTAACAATTTATAATAACTTTATTTAAGAGTAACGTGCTAATCAAATCATTAGTTAAAATGGTTAGTAGATATTAGTTCTGTGTGTTTAATTTTTCCACAGCCCCTCTGGAATAACTTCAGGGGCCCCATGTTATAAAACACTGGAAACACCTTACAGTATTTTCCCACACGAAAGTAATCTATTTCATGTGAATGTGTAAGACTTCCAAATCATTGAGCCAGCAGCTACCACTTTGCAACACGAAGCCTTATGATGGTTTTTTTTTTTGTACAGTTAAAATAACCGAAACAGACATTAATGGCTCTAACACCATCACGGAATGCAGAAAAGTAGAATAAATAAACTATTCTGCAAGTAAAGCTATTTATGCATCCTATAACATCAACATCATATATAGCATCACACTTATTGTTTAAAACCATGGTTCCACTGGGGCTCGAACCCAGGACCTTCTGCGTGTAAAGCAGACGTGATAACCGCTACACTATGGAACCCACATACTCAACTCTAAACAACATTGAAAATGAACTTCACGTGATACTAAATTCACCACAGCTGCTAAATATGCAATCAAATCACGATTTAACACGGACAACATGTAGGCTGATATTTACTACAGTATTTTAACAAAACGATTAATAATGCTACATTGTGCCTAACCGCACGGAATGAAGACGGAGAAAGGGTAATTTCATGTTAAAGGCACTACAGTTAATTTTTTCTGCATTTAATTCATTAATTTTACCACACAATGCTATGTGCGCATGTTTGCCGGTTCGCAATCAGAAGCTCAAACAACATCAGCGATAGTGGCAAAAACTGGACTGCAGTAACCGCAGCATTCACAGCCGCAGTCGCACACGATACAACCTAACAGACAGCCTTCTTCCGCTAGAGACATCAGACTGAACGATCAACGCACCAGCTCTGTCTGTCCATACTATTATACAGTATATAAACATGGCGATTTATCAACATGCATCATCGCGATATGATCATCTGTATATAGATGTCAAGTCGTAGTTGATCTCTTCGAAAGGGAAAAAAGGGAAAAAGTCTTAACGGGATTTTAGGTTATTATACTAAGGCATTATACAATATAGCTTATCTGTAACGTTATGCATAAAATATCTAAAATGCCAAGACCGGGCACTGAAGGAAACTGATTGAACTAACCAAGAATAAAGCGTCAGAAAAATATGGGATACAAGGTAGGCATGCATTTTATATTTGTCTCATCCACGCAGCATCATTTCTCAATGCATTTAGACGTTTTTGGGATTCGTTATCAAAAATAATATTGGTGCTGTTTGATCTTTAGGTGTTCGGTGCATGCATTAAAAAATGAATTAACCTACACGCACATTCCTCAGTTCCTAATTTCCCCCTCTGTTTTCTATATTTACACTGCGTGTTATGTAAAACAGAATGCGGTTGCAGTAATCAGGCCTGTGCAGTTATTTTTTATATGAACACTCTCATTGTTGTCCAATTATTATTTATTTGATTAAGGACACGATACAATACGAACACAAACCAAATCTAACAGTTTAGGTCATTTGAATAAAAAGGGTAACGTTTAATATATTCACTAATCGTTCTTTTGTAAATCCATGTACAAGTATTTTAGTATGCAAACTCTTCCCTATTAAGCTGATAACATATCAGTCTATCTTAGATTATATATCTTATATTTTAGTTCTTATAACTATATATATATATATATATTATTTTTGCTTTGGTACTATTTTCCCAAGTTAATGGTCAATTTTCAAAATTCTTAGTACAAAACTCCAAATCACGTGTAACAGCTAGTCATTCTTTTAAAACCTGATATCATACTTTCGTTACACAATTTCTTTCCACATAATCGTTTCAAAACACAAGATTATCGTAACACAATATGAGAACATTTGGTTTAATTCTATTTAGTCAAATAATGCAGGATGGATGTTTCAAATCACCTGTTCCTGAATAAATGTTACAGTAATACAGGCTACAGCTGCCACATTAAAAATACACTCACTTATGTAACTAACCATAATGAATACATACATAATTTATAATCCATAATGATTGTGATACCATTTATCCAGTGTGTTATGAAAAAAAGTTTTGTGCATGAACAGTTTGCTGCCAATAAATGTTCTCACCATATGACTGAATCTATAGTTGACCTTTTCAGATGAAGGGTGAATTAAAGTAACTTGACATTCTCTACCAGAGTAAAGATTTTGTTTACAGTATCTCTTAGCATAATGTAAAATGCCTCTTTTTGATGCAACAGTTACCTGTCATCTGCCTCCCTTCTTCAGATGCATCTGAAGGTTACACAATCATTGACTGTTTCATCTCTCTTGTACTCTATCTCTATCCTGTTTCATGTTCTTTCAGTCTCTCTCTGTCGCTTTCATAAATAGACACACACACACACACACAGACAGAACACTGTGGTTGTGATCATCCCAAATAAATTAGCTTAACAAGAAATAATTATACTTGAATACCCCTTTCAGAAATTGCAACCTTGTTTCTCTATCTATAGTTATCTATAAACATACCCAACGATTCATTGCTTGACCATCAAGATCAGTTGTATTAAAAGACATACATATTACAGTTTTTTGAAAATGCTTAGTTTTTGAAACTATGGCTCCATTTCTCAAAACTCTACACACAAACATAAAATAATTATCAACATACACGCCAAACTACACACAGATGTGAAAAATGTAAAACACTACTCTTGTGTGTCTTTTGCTTGTTCAGAGTGCAGTGGAGCAAAGGAGTTTGTCATAGCAGTCACACATACATGCATATGCACATGTACACTGTATATACAGTATGTAAAACTATAGTTTTACAAACTGATGAATTTTACAGTTATGCAACTGAACTGAATCAATACTGAACTGACTTGAGCTGTATAATGACTATTGGTTAGAGCTGTTTTACAGCAGAATTTGAATTTGATATTATTGTGACGCTGCTAAACAATCTATATTTTATAAAGCACTTTAGAAATAAAGTTGACTTTGACTTTGCTTGTATGCATATTCTGTATGTGTATCTGTATATCTATATATAGAGATGATATATGTACAGTACTGTATACTGAATATGCATACAACACAGATGCATATTCAGTGTGTGTGTGTTTGAATCTATATATATATATATATATATATATATATATATATATATACATACATACATATACATACAGACACAAATTTAAGTCAAATTTATTTCTAAAGTACTTAATAGAAAAAAAACTTAAAAAAAAAAAAAAACACTTTTCACATATGATCACTGGGTGTAAGTAAATGAGTGTGACATTTATTATAAATGGTAGTGTTTCCCAAATGAAACAAAATAGGTGTTGTTAGTAGTCGAGGTGTAAAGAACTGTGTTTAGAGTTTTGCAAAAAGTTTGTTTTACAATAGCAAATTGAGTTTAAAGCTTGTAATGTGCTTGTAGTTTTGCAGACTTGGTCTAAAGATTAGAAATATGAGTGAATGATTTCACTAAGTGGGCCTCAAGTATCACTTTTAGTGTCTAAACAATTAAAAAAACAACAACTGTAAACTGAACGGATTTCAATATATATTTAACCTTTCCTTGACGTTGAAGCTGGTGTTTTTGTCATGTGATGGCATCATTATGTCATGTGATACTGTCACATAATTAGCTACACCTAATAAGGCTAATGAAAGCTGCTTAGTTGTTTTGTAGTGGTTTTCATTTTTAAAGGTTGAAAGCCATGATTTCATAGACTTTCATCCTACTTTGAATGCTGTGGACTACCATTTTTGCACTGAGCTGAATATCCCAGGTATTAATTGATAAGCCCTATTCACACATCATGTTTATATATAAGTTTTGGTTACTGTCATAAAAACTAGTGTTCTGTGTAACTACTTTTTAATGTTCTCTTTATTCAGGAAATAATTATTCAAATGATAATATTCTGTGTAAAAGTATTACTTTAAATGGTCTTTTTTAGGCCAACCCCACTGGAACTACCACCATTTATTAAGCTAATTTGTCTGCTCCCTTTAAGGTCTTGGCTGCAAGAGAATCTAGAGATTTCAAGCTGAACTGCATTACTGAACTCCGTTAGCTGAAATGTAGGGCAACCGAAGCATTTTACATATTTAACCCAACAGTTTGACATATTATAAAATCACATCAAAACAGTAATAATTTGATTAAGGTGTTTACATGTCTATACTGCACTTCAGTAATGCGACTAAAATAGGAATACTCCACATGTCTTAATTCGATTTTTGTTTACTTCGATTATGACATTAGCCGGATTAAGGTAATCAAAAATCTCTGTTTACATGGTAGATTCTTAATCAGAGTATTGTCTTAATTGTATTAAAAAATTGGAGTAATGTTGTCCATGTAAATGTACTCATTGTCTGTGATTCATTATCCAGATCCCAGGGGCTGCCATGGATCGTGTTAGCCAACTTTGGCGGTTGAGGCGCCGGGCCCGACGAGGGGCCCTGTGCATGGCACTGTTCTGTATGACTATGGCTCTCCTGTACACCTTTTGCGCTGAAAACAGCATACCGGTCACAGATGCCATTTTCGGGGTGAAGGCGAGAACTCGAGCTCAGCCAAGAGCGCGTACAATTGTTAAGGTACTTCAAGGAGATTCCTTAACTCACACAGCCTTCTGCTCCACTGAATCTGAACATTAGAGTGAAGCAGGAATGAGTCCTAAAGCCTGGAAATGAGGTTTTCAGCTCATCTGGTTCCATTGTCCGAAAGTCAATGGTTTTTTTTTGAATAGGTTTTTGGTTAAATGCCTAAGATAAGGTCTGTGATTAAGACAAGCTCAACTTTTGCAGTTTGTTTATTGCCTACCGTAAGATTTTTACTCCTGGTGATTGATAAACACTGTTCATTTGCTTCAATTATCTTGATGAACAAACATGTAAGAATCAAACTTTTGTTGGTCACAGAGCTTATTTTCTGCTGTAACCTCTTAAAAATAAAGGTGCTTAAAAGGTTCTTCACAGCGATCCACAAAGAACTATTGTCAAAGGTTCTTTAAAGAATTTCAAGCTGAACTGCATTACTGAACTCCGTTAGCTGAAATGTAGGGCAACCGAAGCATTTTACATATTTAACCCAACAGTTTGACATATTATAAAATCACATCAAAAGGAGGCTACAATATAATCCACTACAATTAGAAATTCTCTAGTTTATTGAACATGCTTTTTCCTTCACACTAATTCAATTACTAACCTGAGCTGACCAGGACTTCAAAGTGAATATTTGACAGTTTCAAACTATTTTCTACAGTCTTCGTTCAGCTGAATCCATACATATGCTTCTATGTGTCTGCCAACTCCTTTTGCAGAGGACATCCTTTAATTAGCTAATATTGACTACGTTTACATGGACATCAGTAATCTAATTATTTACCTTATTCTAAATAAGCCAATATTATGATTATGGTGTTTACATGAGTTGCTTTTAGAATATTCCTTTCATGTTCCCGTTTTACATGTTATAGTACATAGTTCGATTAATGGCACTTTTGCGCTGAAAACAGCATACCGGTCACAGATGCCATTTTCGGGGTGAAGGCGAGAACTCGAGCTCAGCCAAGAGCGCGTACAATTGTTAAGGTACTTCAAGGAGATTCCTTAACTCACACAGCCTTCTGCTCCACTGAATCTGAACATTAGAGTGAAGCAGGAATGAGTCCTAAAGCCTGGAAATGAGGTTTTCAGCTCATCTGGTTCCATTGTCCGAAAGTCAATGGTTTTTTTTTGAATAGGTTTTTGGTTAAATGCCTAAGATAAGGTCTGTGATTAAGACAAGCTCAACTTTTGCAGTTTGTTTATTGCCTACCGTAAGATTTTTACTCCTGGTGATTGATAAACACTGTTCATTTGCTTCAATTATCTTGATGAACAAACATGTAAGAATCAAACTTTTGTTGGTCACAGAGCTTATTTTCTGCTGTAACCTCTTAAAAATAAAGGTGCTTAAAAGGTTCTTCACAGCGATCCACAAAGAACTATTGTCAAAGGTTCTTTAAAGAACCATCTTTCTTACCTTTTTATAATCTGAAGAACCTTCTTTTAACACAAAGGACCTTTTGTGAAACAGAAAGGTTCTTCAGATGTTAAAGGTTCTCTATGGAACCATTTCGACAAAAAAGGTTCTTCTATGGCATTGTGAAGCACCTTTATTTTTAAGAGTATAATCCAAAAGACACTGGAAAAATCCTATTGGCTTTTATCAAGGAAACCCTGTGTGATGCTAACTTCTGGGATGGCCTACAAAATGACTTCATTCCTGCAAGACTCTATATAGTCAAATGTAAACTGCATCCTTACTAAAAGTGACATTGATCTATTGAAGGTATTGCGGGGAACAGGAGGGTCGAAACCCATGTATACTGACCCTCAAAAGCTCCCAGGTGTTATTCCTGGAGATCCTCAAAAGCCTATTCCCATCCTGTCGTCTTCTAACTACTCAATGGAGAGCGGTACTAAGGACCGCAACCTCAGGGGCAAACGAAGAGAGCGTGGGCTATTTTACTGGCTTCTATCACAACCGCTGAGACGTGCTTTAGAGACTATTTTTGGAGGCCGACGGAGAGGAGATGCGGGTGCCGCAAATGGGGATGCTGTTGTTTTTGGGCCTAATGGAGCACTCGGAGAGGTCTGGAATGAAGAGATGTCAAGTAGCATGCTGGGAAAAAGGCTGAGGAAGGTGGTGCAGAACTATCAGGTGAGGAGAAACTCGAAGAAATCTAAAAGCCTTTACTATATAAAAATACAGTAACAAACGACAAGGACTGCAACTGCTGATCAGCAAGGCATGAAGTATCTTCAGTTAGTATTAGGTGGCATTTTGTATTTTACATATACAGTACAGCTTCATCCTCAGAGGATTGTTAAATGTAATATTTTACATAATCCTCTGAGGATGAAACTCTACAGCATATATAAAAATACAAAACTCTACCTAATACTAAGCGTTACAACAAATATGATTCTATCTATCTATCTATCTAGGGTGTGATTTG
>NW_015624020.1:151736-156059 GCF_001515625.1 Sinocyclocheilus rhinocerous
ATAGATTCTATTTACACCTAGCAGGATTTTCTGCTATTTATACTACTTATTGCAGATAGTGGCAATTATCTGCACCTCAGTATTGTAGTACATTATAAAACAGTATGCAATAATAACGATAACAACGATGTGATATCTGATTTGAAAAAGTAGGAAAAAAAAGTTTGGCAAAACACTATTCGAACCCCAGTCGATCGCGTCCAAAAACGACTTCAACACATACTTTACCGTCTGCGCCACTGGAGCTGTTATTAGACGATAGTCTTTTGTAATGCTTTGTAATCTCACGTTGATAGGCGGAGTTAGTGTAAATAGCCTCTGCCAACAAGGCGGGCTGTTTGCACTTGTAAATAGACACTCTGTTTTTTATTTGTGAACATGTTCAGCTGTTCCTTTTAATAGTCAACTTATTTTCGGGTCATCGTCATAAAAGCCCTGTAAATTTTGTCACAGGCACGAAGATACATCTTTCATTTCATCAAGCTGAATTCTCACTAAAAACTGACAGTCATCACGTTTTCAAGTCATTTCATGTTTCATTTTGATGTGACACAAAGCAGTGATATCTAAGCAGGAGAGTTGTTTACTTTATAATTAGTCAATTATCATTTTCTTCATTCAGGCCGAGAGCTCGCACGAAAACAAGAGGCGGGATTTTTCACACGAACCAATCACATCCAATCATAACCAATTATAGTGCGACGGAGGCATTGCCTCCTCTCACGTGACTTTCCCCCATTCAACTCAATGAGCCTCCAGAAAAGTCGCACGCTTTAGGGTCTCTGTAGAAAGTCTATGGACACCTGCGGGTGTCGCTGTTGGACAGTGTTACTTCAAAAGTCTAAAAGTCACTCGTTTTTATAATGTCATATTATAAAATATAATATCGATTATTTTCTCATCCACTTTTGAGGAGAGGAGACCTTGCCTCCTCGGAGAAAACGCCCCTTATATACACTGAACAAAATTATAAACGCAACACTTTTGTTTTTGCCCCCATTTTTCATGAGCTGAACTCAAAGATCTAAGACTTTTTCTATGTACACAAAAGGCCTATTTCTCTCAAATATTGTTCACAAATCTGTCTAAATCTGTGTTAGTGAGCACTTCTCCTTTGCCAAGATAATCCATCCACCTCACAGGTGAGGCATATCAAGATGCTGATTAGACAGCATGATTATTGCACAGGTGTGCCTGAGGCTGGCCACAATAAAAGGCCACTCTAAAATGTGCAGTTTTACTGTATTGGGGGGGTCCGGACCCCCCCAGTACAGTAAAACTGCACATTTTAGAGTGGCCTTTTATTGTGGCCAGCCTAAGGCACACCTGTGCAATAATCATGTTGTCTAATCAGCATCTTGATATGCCTCACCTGTGAGGTGGATGGATTATCTTGGCAAAGGAGAAGTGCTCACTAACACAGATTTAGACAGATTTGTGAACAATATTTGAGAGAAATAGGCCTTTTGTTTACATAGAAAAAGTCTTAGATCTTTGAGTTCAGCTCATGAAAAATGGGGGCAAAAACAAAAGTGTTGCGTTTATAATTTTGTTCAGTGTATATATATACATTGTCGCTTGAAAGTTTATGAACCCTTTAGAATTTTCTATATTTCTGCATAAATATGTCACAAAACATTATCAAAATTTCACACAGGTCCTGAAAGTAGACAAAGAGAACTCAAACAAACAAGTGAGACAAAAATGTTCTTTGTTGTTTATTTAGGAAAATGACACCAATGTTACATATCTGTGAGTGGCAAAAGTATGTGAATCTCTAGGATTGGCAGTTAATTTGAAGGTGAAATTAGAGTCTTTCAGAGTTTGTTTTCAATCAGTGAAATTACTATCAGGTGTCAGTGCGTGCCCTGTTTTATTTAAAGAACGGGGATCAAAGTCTGATCATGTTTGTGGAAGTGTTTCAAGGCATGAACAACGGAGATCTCTCGAGGACCTCAGAAAAAGAGTTGCTGTTGCTCATCAAGCTAGAAAAGGTTACAAAACATCTCTAAAGAGTTTTGACTCCACAAATCCACAGTCAGACAGATTGTGTACAAATGAGGAAATTCAAGACCACTGTTACCCTCCCCAGGAGTGATTGACCAACAAAGATCACTCCGAAAGCAAGACGTGCAATAGTCTGCAAGGTTGCAAAGGAACCCAGGGTAACTTCTAAGTAAGTAAAGGCCTTTCTCACATTGGCTAATGTTAATGTTCATGAGTCCACCATCAGGAGAACACTGAACAACCACGGTGTGCATGGTGCATCCAAAAAGAACATTGCTGCCCATCTGCAGTTTGCTAAAGATCATGTGGACAAGCCAGAGGGCTACTGGAGAAATGTTTTGTGAACAGATTATGCCAAAATAGAACTTTTTGGTTTAAATGAGAAGTGTTATGTTTGAAAAAAAGAACACACTGCATTCCAGCATAAGAACCTTATACCATCTGTGAAACATGGTGGTTGTATCATGGTTTGGGCCTGTTTTGCTGCACCTGGACCAGGACAGCTTGCCATCATTGATGGAACAATGAAGTATAATTATATCAGGACATCTGTCAGTGAACTAATTCTCAAGAGAAAGTGGGTCATGCAGCAAGACAACGACCCCAAGCACACAAGTTGTTCTACTAAAGAATGGTTAAAGAAGAACAAAGCGAATGTTTCGTAATGGTCAAGTCAAAGCCCAGACCTTAATCCAATTGAAATTTTGTGGAAGGAGCTGAAGCAAGCAGTTCATAGGAGGAAACCCACCAACATCACAGAGTTGAAGCGGTTCTGTACTGAGGAATGGTCTAAAACTCCTTCAAGATGTTGTGCAGCACTGATCAGCAGTTACAAAAAACATTACCTGCAGTTATTGGTGCAAAAGGGGGTCAGACCAGATACTGAAAGCAAAGATTCACATACTTTTGCCACTCACAGATATGTGACACTGGATAATTTTTCTTAAATAAATGGCAAAGAAAATATTTTTGTCTCATTTGTTTGTTTGGGTTCTCTTTGTCTACTTTCAGGACTTGTGTGAAATTTTGATTATGTTTTGAGTGATATTTATGCAGAAATATAGAAAATTCTAAAGGGTTCACAAACTTTCAAGCAGCACTGTATATATACATATTTGGCAGCTGTTACAGAAACATTTTTACAATAAATATTCTGATTTGACCTTAAGATTAAATAGCTTCGATATTTGACCACTATTTATGATAATACTTGGTTACAAAGACGAATAGTTCTTATTTCTGCCAGGAATGCAAAATCAATCGGGAGTTAATGATATTTTGAATAGAATAACGAGACATAAACCTGTACATATTCAATCGCGTTTGCATCCATTTAATTTTGATCAGTGCTTCGCTACACAACACACAAACTTTTACTTCAAAAGTGCGCACATTATGTATTCACACGTTTACTTCACATTTCTTTAATCGGAATATAGAACCATATTTACTCAGTGACTCGCAGAAAGACGATTCTCTTCCGATCCAGTCAATATTGCGTGATCATAATTCCCAAATTATGGTGACGGTAAACTTCTACATTCTGTCTCCTAATGCATTTATTCGTCAGTCTATTGTATACAATATCTGCATTAGGTCCCAGTAGAGTGAGTTTTGAGCAAAAACATTATGTATTAATCTCATACTGTCACTCTGAAATGGACAAATGGCTTGCGCTGAATTTTTGAAAAGCCCTGCTTGGATTGAGGCCCGTGAAGCAGGATCACGAAACCCAGACGATCTCTATTAAGCGGGAGCGTTGACAGTTAAAGTCCATTTCTGGTTTTATTGTTGTTTCTATCTATCTATCTATCTATCACTCTCTCTCTCTCTCTCTCTCAGGGTTTCTGCAGGATTTTTAAGCTCAAATTTAAGACCTTTTTAAGACCTGCACAAATAAAATTAATACCATATGAGCGGGGTAGGGCAATGTCAATAGTACAATATTAAACTGTAAAATTACTGTAAAAAGCATAATTTACAGTTCAGATACAAGTTTTCACAAAAACAAAACGTGTTATAAAATGATCAACTTTACATTTCAGCCTTTAAACCATTTTTAAGAAAATGGAGTCAAAAGTATTAATTATTATATTAATTTAAACAATTATGATAACAATTATTATATTAATTAAATAACATAAAATAGGGGTGTGCGATATTGACAAAAAATTATCTCTAATTTTCTGGGATTTTATCGATAACGATAATTAGACAATATTTTGCTATAGAGTGTGTTATTGTTCTGATATCTTATCTCTAATTGTGCTGACAGCTGACTCCTGAATTTTTTGATATTCTTCATATTCTGTGTGG
>NW_015624020.1:156144-158357 GCF_001515625.1 Sinocyclocheilus rhinocerous
CGTATGGGCATTTTTACCTTTAAGCCAACTTTTCTAACTTTTTCTAAAAGTATGTACCATCTTTTGTGTCAAATTCTTGCATTTGGGCTGTTACCAAGCAAATGAAATCAGTATCAAAATGCATTTTTGATAACGCAATGCAGAGGAAACACAGAAGCGGCATTAGAAGTGGCATTTAGATGTATTTACACACTGTTTAATGCAGCTCTGAGGGACATGGAATACTTTAACCTGCATTTACAAATGCATAAATAATTTTTTTATATTTTAAACATAAAACATTGAAAACTGATGTTTGAAATTATTTTAAAAATGAAAAGGTACCTTAAATGTGAAATTAAAACCGTCAGTAGGTAGCAGCAAGTCACTGTTAAGCGAGTCATTGCGATTGAACCAAATCATTTAAATGGTTGATTCATTCAGGAACAAAACACTTTAGTGTTGCTCAGAGACGCAAAACAGCGCTGTGGCTGTGTTTGGAATGATTTTTGTTGGAGAAATAGAGCAAAAACAGGAAATATGGTGTCTAAAACGTAAGTCTTTTAATATTAACTACTTGTTTATTGAACTGTTGTATAAAATCAATATCACATTTGTAATCATGCTGACTTTTGGAGAAAAAAACGGCACTCTTCGAGTGAAATTAATTATATGAAATGATATAAGTATATACATTTTCTGCCCCATATCTTGAATTATGTGATCATTCTAAATGCATTTTAATAGACTGATTCATGCAGTGAAAGAACGCACTATAAACGCACTCACTAGTCTAACCTACTAGACTTCATCATCTAATGTATGCGTGCACTCTGTAGGTGTTTTGTTTTGCTTTTCGTGAGATACTCGATAATATCAAATCGTACATCGCAGACCATACATCACACACCCCTATACTGTTTAGATTTTTATAATGCATTGTCGTCTTATCGATCCACCAGTTCACATTTAAAGCTCTGCGTGTTTGCAGGGTAAAAACATGGGTCGATTTTTGCATTGATCTGAACTCTGAACAAAACAACAGTTTTTTTTTTGAAAATGCTCATTCATTCTCTGCCAGCAGGTGGAGCGTTTGGTAGAAATGTAACTGTTTCTCCGGTAACGCTATACACAAAGCAGCGCAGCAGCTGACTTTGAACATGCAGCGCTCCTTTATTTAATGAGATCATAGCCTTTTAAAGTTTAATCGTCACGTTCAGCCATATCGCAATTCTGGTCTTTCCGTCCCCAAATTTAAGACCTCTTGAAATCATAATTAAGACTTAAAATGTAAAGCTTTTTAAGGCTTTAAATTTGATACAACTAGATTTAAGGCTTTTTAATACTTTTTTTTAAGACCCGCTGAAACCCTGAGCTCTATCATAATCTTTTTTTGTTTTTGTTTTAGGCAATGAATAAATATGGAGTTCGTTACCCTGGACCTGAGAGTGCAGCACGTCGTTCTAAACTCAGTGGCCCTGAACTTCTTTGTCAAATCAAGAAGATGGTTCAGATTGCAACTTTAACACCAGATATGGAGCCATTTTCTGGGTTTCCTTGGGCCTCTCAGTTACCTCCGCGCCAAATAACTGCTGATATCGGCCCGTTTAAGACCTGCGCAGTGGTATCGTCTGCAGGTTCTCTCAAAAACTCTGGATTAGGAAAGGAAATAGGTAATACCTAAATTTATAACATAAGCAGGACCTACAGTTGTGGTCAGAATTATTGGCACCCTTGGTAAATATGATCAAAGAAGGCTGTGAAAATATGATTTCTAACAGAGTCAGTCACTTATTGATTTTTTTTATCTGTTGGTATTTGATAGAATCAAAGATGCCATGTATCTAAACAAGATGTCCAGGACCTCCAGCAGAAATATAGGCCCACAACATTAAAAATACAGCAGTATATTTCATTGTACACATCGGGTACTTTTTTCCCCTGTGTGCACCAAACCCATCTTGAGTGTTTGTTGCTAAAAAGCAATTTTTTTAGTTACAACTGACTATAGAAGCCAGTCCTATTTGAAGTTCCAGTCGTGTCTGACAACAGAATATGCTGGGGATTGTTTTTGGATAAGCTAGTATAATTTTTCTTGAAACCCTCCCAAACAACACGTGGTGTAGGTGCTGTTTGATAATTTTTTCTAAGGTTTTCTGACCCTGAGGCTCAATTCTCCAGCCGTGGTCCTTTGAGAGTCTTTAGCCACTCAAACTCTCCTCCTCACCATGCAT
>NW_015624020.1:159702-173969 GCF_001515625.1 Sinocyclocheilus rhinocerous
GAATCAAAGATGCCATGTATCTAAACAAGATGTCCAGGACCTCCAGCAGAAATATAGGCCCACAACATTAAAAATACAGCAGTATATTTCATTGTACACATGGGGTACTTTTTATCCCTGTGTGCACCAAACCCATCTTTGAGTGTTTGTTGCTAAAAAGCTAATTTTTTAGTTACATCTGATCATAGAAGCCAGTCCCATTTGAAGTTCCAGTCGTGTCTGACAACAGAATATGCTGGGGATTGTTTATGGATGAGAGCATTTTCTTTTCTTGAAACCCTCCCAAACAACATGTGGTGTAGGTGCTGTTTGATTTTATTTCTTTTTTAAGGTTTTCTGACCCTGAGACTTTAGCCACTCAAACTCTCCTGCTCACCGTGCATTAGGACGATATAGATACACGTCCTCTTCCAGGCAGATTTGTAACCTTTTCTGTTGATTGGAAATTCTTAATTATTGCCCTGATGGTGGAAATGGGAATTTTCACTGCTCTAGCTCTTTTCTTAAAGTCACTTTCTAATTCGTGAAGCTCAATTATCTTTTGCTGCACATCAGAAATATATTCTTTGGTTTTGAGATTTTCCCCCATTTTCAACTGTTTTAGTTCAATGAAAGGTTAGATATTTGTGAATTTTTAAAAATAAAAGATCAAAATGATTAACAATGCAGATTTATTTTCACAGCCTTCTTTGATCATATTTACCAAGGGTGCCAATAATTCTGACCACGACTGTATTTCTTTGACCTGAAATGTAATGTACCTCTGAGAAAAAAAGAAAACAAAAAAAGAAGTAAACTATTATACATAATGTGAAGTGTTGATGCCAGAAATATTTATTTGTCCTGAATAATCTTTTATTGTTTTGCATCCATCAATTTAAAAAAGAGATTAGATATCTTATGTATTTACGTCACCAGACATTACTATACAGTTATGTAACTAAGCATGTTGGCTTAAATTTCCACAAAAAACAAACAAACAAAAAATATATATATATTGTTGATTTAATGGTTATTTTCACTACTATCAATATGATCTGATTATTGCTAAAGAAAACCTCCTGAATTCTAGATGCACATGATGCAGTGATACGGTTCAATGCTGCACCAACAACAGGCTTTGAGAAAGATGTGGGCTCTAAAACAACAGTGCGTCTGATCAATTCCCAGGTAGTTTCTTTGATAACTGGTGAAAAGTTAAAATAACATGCAGTAATAAGCTCCTAAAAAACATAATGTCTGTTTATTGCATAGGTAATGGCATCTGAAGACCATCATTTCCTCTCCAGTTCTTTGTACAGTGCTGGGATTTTAGTGAGCTGGGATCCAGGCCCTTATTCCTCTGATCTACAGGAGGTAAGAACTCACTTTTCCACTTTCTAGCATTTGGCACGTTCACAAACTTCCAAAATTTCATGCTTAATTAGCAAGTTTCAACACAAAGGCTTAGTCGTAGCTTTAGTATGTAGGGCTGAACGATTAATTGCATTTGCGATAATATCGCGATATGAAAAAACGTGATTTTTCAATCGCAGAGGCTGCAATTACACTCAGAGAGTAAAGAGGTGTGTTCGACTTGAAGATCGATCAGTGTATGACATCAAAGTACGGCGAGAGAAAGCATAAGGAGACGTTTATGTTTAATCTATCTAATAGTGCGTTGGTCATACTATACAATGATTTATAGCTTGTCTTTGTTGAATAATACAGAACATAAAGAGCTTAAAAAAATAATTGCATATTAAATTGCAATCGCAATATTGATTAAAAAAATCGCAATTGGATTATTTTTCAAAATCGTTCAGCCCTAATAGTATGGTTCTTGTAGGGCCTGGACCATATGACCACTAAGCCACTCCTCGTTAGTATAGTGGTAAGTATCCCCGCCTGTCACAGCCAATCAGATTGCAGCATTTTAGCAGTTTGCCAAAGAGCGAAAATTATGTCACAGCCAATCAGATTTTTTCATGCATTTTTTGCTTTTTGACCTGGGTTTCAAAGAGCTTTGTGCTGTTTATAAAACAAAATAAAAAAATTTAACAATACATTACAGCTGCAAAGTATTTTAAATGTGTGTCTTGTATTCTTGGATTACAAGACAAAGTATTATGAATAAATTATTAATATTAAAATAAATACAGTAAAAACATTACATGGTTATATTAAAAACATGAATGGTTATATTAAATGGCTTTTGAAATGTAAATAAGAGGCATTTAAATTGAACTCAAACGTAGTAATATTCAAGTATTGAATGAAAATTGATTGAGTGATGGAATAATTTAATAATAAATTAAGTGTTTCCAAAACCATAGAAACGGTAAAACATTAGTCCTATGAAGTGGAACACAGCACTCATGAAGCAATTTGTAATTTTCAGTTGTATTTTTATTAAATGCTTTAAGCACTTTTTAAAGATTAGTAAATATTGATCCAAAATAATTAAGTAGAAAGAAAAATAGAATTCTGACAATATATAGACATTACAATCTCACAATGAAAAATAAACAAATCAAAATATACAGTATATACATGAGTTAAATCTGGGCAAGTTAACATGTTATTATCGCGTAAACCCCCAACTAGGGATGTCAACGATTAATCGATGATCGATTAATTGTCGATAAGAGATGCAATCGATTAAAGCTATCATGGTCGGGGATAATTTTATTTTAAATGCCATAATGTCAGTTGAAAACATTGCAATTGTGTTTTAAAATACAACAACGAGCACCACGAAACCATTTAAAGAGGCGCGTTCAGTGGTCTCCGTGACGGGATAGGAAACAGTCAACAAAGTAAAATTATCTCAAACGAGCTCTCTTCATTTGATCAAATGATCATAATCACATCTATTCATTTTACAATCCTGCTACTAGCATTTTATTCAGACTAAATCCCCTTTAAATCGGGTGAGAAAGCGGGGTTTTTTTTTTGAGTAACTTTTGCACATCCTGTCATGCCGGGCTGCATAGACGCATTTTGCAGCATTAAGGTTAATTAATCGATTAATTGATCGTTAATTTAAACGACGATCGATCATGGAAATGATCGAAAATTGACATCCCTACCCCCAACCATTGATTAATGCCAACAATTATTTTATCGCACATTAACGCAGTTTTTTATTATTATGAAAGTCGGTTGCTCGCTGGCTCTGAATACACACAGACAAACCATGGGTCACAGGAGAGGTGGGATGTTGGTCCGTGTACGTTTTGATAGTTTGTTTTTCAATTTGAAATGAAATAACCAGAAACGAGAAAACGGTGGTTTTTTTCATTTGTTAAAAAATCCCGAAAAAATTTGATTTTGGCTTGATTTTCTTTTTTTTTGGTTCACGGGTAGAAAACAGATAAACAACTTCAAAATTAGTTTTCCCTTGTGGGCAGTCATAACACGCCCCTTTCTGCCGATTGGTCAACCAAATCTGAGCCCGTGACGTCATCCTCAGTTCATTCAGCAAAATAATAGTCCTCTGCTGCTGTACGGGGCAGGTCCCAGATCGGGCTTTCTTCTGTGCAACCTAACGCGTTTCACAGAAATATGTAGGCCTATTTCAGAAATTTTAATCTGCACCCAGCCTGTTTTATTTAGCTGTGCTCGTAGATGAATCTGTATGTTGAAGCTGCACTACCCATAGACAGCGCAGAACGGTTGAGAAGCACAGATTAAAAAAAATTAAAAATAATAATAGACTAGGGGGGTCCCCCAGATATATTTTTTAGGAAAAATAATGACAAATCTGATTAAGCTCACGCAGTTAGGATAGGGTACATTTCATTAATTAATTATTTACAGTCATTCATGTGACTGAAGTCTGTTTTTAGGCAGTCAAAATGTAAATGCCTCTATCAGGGTCGTGCACAAAGTGCAGAAAATGTCTGAGAGCACAAAAAACAGAGAAATATAACCAAGGAAAACGTCTCAGGTTACTTATGTAACCATGGTTCCCTGAGTAGGGAACGAGACACTTCGTCCTCTAGGGGTCGCTATGGGGAACGCCTCGTCGTGACCCGTGTCTGAAGCATACATTGAAAAAACACCAACAACATGTTGGCCGGCGACAGCCATGACGTCACTACCGGTGCGACTATAGTATAAATAAGCGCCGGGAGCACACATCATTCACTTCTTCATCTGAAGCTTGCGTCCGCAGAGGTTAATAACGCATAACCCTTACCATACAGGATTTCAGAAAAGTGGGCAAAGCATAACGTGCACACTTACCACTTATGTGGATTTTAGAAAGTGGGCAAAGCATAACGTGCACACTTACCAACTATGTGGATTTTTAGAAAGTGCGCAAAGCTTAACGTGTACACTTACCTTAGTATGGATTTAGAGTTTTCCAAGCATCTGTTCACAGATACCCGGAAGTACTGGGCCAAACGGGAGAGGCAAGCTCAAATACAACCCTCTAAGGTGAGGGGAGCACTGCCTGAGACAGCATTACACAAGAAGGTTCTTGCAAATATTCTTCCTACCCCTACCCGCGGGCGGGGGAGGAGCGCGAGCCGCGACACTAGCCTTCTGTGCCCGTCTCTGATCCTCAAACCGAGACGGGCCAGGACCCCTGGGTTGTTCGGGCTCAGACCTGGACCTCCTTTATCCAGGTCTTTCAGCAGGTCAGCCTGATATGCTTGGAGCATCACCATCGCGTGCAATGAAGCGACAGCCCAACCTGCTGCTGCTGCTGAGTATGCCCTGGCATTCGAGCGAGATGTCAAGGAGGGAGTCTTAAAAGAGGACGTCTCACCCATAGAGAGATAGCTGGCCAGCGTCTCTCTATAGGGGCATCTTCTCATAACCGCTTTTGCGCATCGCCTCGATGTTGGCATAACTTGTATGCTGGAATCGATGGATACGTGAGGGAAAAACGGCCTCTTCCATTCCTTCTCAATCTTTATATGAAAAACAGGAAGAAAGGAAGGTTCACCTGAGCTGGAGGGTTATGGCCAGAAAAATAATGTTCATCGAGATGACCTCGCGACGTCACTTTCTTCGCCCGCTTCATGGCAAGTAAAGCCACGCTGTGGCGCGATCCATAACTTACAAAAGCTCATCATACGCAGGGCAGGAGGATTGGGAAGGCTCAGCCTCAGCTTCTTTGCCCTCCTCAGACATTTCCTGCTTTTGCTGGGCTGATCCCAGCAGAGCACTGGCCCCTGAATCAGACAAGGTTAATGAAATAACATCATCCTCCAGCGGCTCACTCTCGTCCACAGCCGACGATCGCAAAAGGGAAACCCCCCTTCAAACTCATCGGCCAGATCCACCTGCGATCCCCACGAGCTCATTCCCTTCCATTCTGAAAACTTTGCTTTCGTTTTTTTAAATTTTGTGCAATATAATTTTACTTATAATTAAATTTTGGTTTCACGCTTGTTATTTTTTTTATCCGTGACTGTAATACATTTGGCGGGAATATGATCCCATAGATGGCCACATCATAAACCGTTTTAAAAAGCTTCGATTAATGAACCTTTTTCTGATACAATTGTGTTGAAAGCTTCGCTGGTTCAGAACGCTTCACTTTGCCATCACTAAGTGCTTTTGCTTTCGCACAGAAACACACAGCGTCTCCCTGGCATGACTGCATCAACACTACTGCTGTTCCTGAAACCACGCCTTATTTCTTTGCGTGCACATTTGGGCGTTATTATGCAAATATTTCCACATCGTGATGTAGATATGTGGGGGCGTGTTAGAATGAGCCGTTTTAGGTAGGAGTGGTTGACTCTTAACTTTTATAAAGAAAATCTCTTTGGATTTGAGACTTTAGTCTTTGCAACTTTACAGATCTTCTTTATGCACCAAGAGCTTGTAACACTCCAAAGAGAAAGGAAAAATTGAAATCGCATCACATGACCCCTTTAAAGTTTTATTAAAATCTGTGTTTTTTTTTTGTAACGAAATTTTTTTTTAATAAAAATAAGGCTTTTATGAAAACACTGAAAAAATTGCTTACCAACACACAAACCATTCACAACTGCTAAATTGGGCTAAAATAGAAGGCTCAGAGTGACAATAAATAAAGAGCCATTTAGGAGCCGTAAGAGCCGGCTCTTCTAAGGGAGCCGAGCCAAAAGAGCCGAACTTCCCATCACTACTAAACATTCCGGGCCGGAGAACGCTTACGTCATGTATGAGATAACGGAGAAAACCACTTTCGCTAATATTCTGCCGAATAATTAATAATAATTAATTTATAATTTATGCCGTGCATTGATTTTCACTTGTATGTATCAGAAAATTATTACGGAGGCAGCTGACGTTAATGAAATAATTTGCAGCTTTAATCGCAAACTACATTTCCTGTTCATCAATAAGGTAAGAACCAGACCCATTATAAACCTAAATATACTTGATTAAATTAATTGAAAAGTGTAGTGTAGTAGTAGTAATAGAATGTTTGTGGTCGTAATGATGATATAGCGCACACAAAATAGTATCTGTTCCATGCTCCGGCGCGGTTAGCGCTCACACGGCATGCGTACCGCGCCCAAGCCCAACCGAACCGTGCCCTGGCCCACCTCTTCCAACCGGGCCACGGCTGGCTAAACGAACCGCGCCCGAACGCGGCACTGAGTGCTCACACTAGTCAAACGAACCGGGCTTTGGGGGTCAAACGCGCTCGGGCACGGTTCTAAACGCCTAGTGTGATACACCCTTATTCTCCCGCATCCCGCACACACGAGTCTCTACCCGCCCGCACCCGCCCATCAAGTGTTGTCCCACGCCGCACTCTGTTGCGTTGGGTCCCGCGATCGTGCAGGTCTCGACTCGGAAAGTGCCTGTTAAATGTTATGATCGAGGCTCTGGACTCTGAGCATAACTTGTTTTTCTATAATAAACTATAAAATATTTTCTATAAAAACGTTAATGCCCTGGCAGTGGCAAATAGCTTTGGTTTTATATTTAATAAGATTACATTAATGTTATAAATTGAGATTACAAGAAATATTTTAACTGCTACTAATGGAATACTGCTGTAAAAAAATCACCTTATTTGTTTAAAGTGTTTGCAAACCAAATGTTATTGAACTTTTGTTCATATAGCAGAATAGTGCACAATACACTACTTTTGAATTCATTATTGAATTTTGTGCATAATGCGTTTAATCTCAGAAAATCATGCGATTAATCGCAATTAAAAATTTTAATAGTTGCCCAGCATATATATATATATTTATAGATTTGGTTTAAATTTTATTTTTGTATTTTCTGCTTTTTAAGTCAATTTTAATTAAAGTTTTTGTAATTTTTATTACTTTTTGTTGTTTTTAAATATAATTTTTATTAATTTTTACTAAAGTTTGTTATTTTACTACATCAGGGTAAACTAAATTAAAATTAAATGTTGCCTTGTTAAGTAGCTGAAATAAAATAAGTTTTATATTTTATTTACTTCAAGTAATGAAAATGTTTTCAATGGTTTTAGTTGAACATGATAACCCTGATTGTAATATACAATAACTATAATTTAATTTTTTTAACTTTATTCAAAACTGTTTCATGTTGACCCTAAAATAATGATTGAAAGAATGAAAAAATAATTATGAAATGTGAAACAATAAAATATATATATAAAAAATAATTATATTATACACAATAACTGAGGTTTTGTAAACATTCCAGATTTGATCAATTTGATTTGTTATTTCTCTTTTTATTTTTCCTTTCAGTGGTTCAACAAGACAGATTACCCTATATTTAAGCAGTATCAGCGATATCGACGCTTACACCCTCAACAGCCATTTTATATTCTGCACCCACGAATGGAATGGCAGCTGTGGCAGCGAATACAAGACAATATGGTGGAGACGATACAAAAAAACCCACCCTCATCAGGCTTGTTGGGTAAGTTATACTGAGTTAGAAAAAACAAACCAGGTAAAATTTAACCACAAATGGTAAAAAAAAAATATATATATATATATATATATATATTTCATTCTTCTATCTTTGTAGGCACAGTTTTAATGATGTCCCTGTGTGAAGTGGTACATGTGTACGAGTTCCTGCCTTCGCGACGGAAAACCGAGCTGTGCCACTACTACCAGCGTTTCAGTGATGCAGCTTGCACCCTAGGTGCCTACCACCCTTTACTCTACGAGAAGAACCTGGTAAAGAGGATGAACAAGGGGTCTGACCATGACATTTACACTCATGGCAAGGTCACTCTCCCTGGGTTCATGACCTTTGACTGCACCAACAGTTCCACTTCCAGCACTCTGTCAAAGACATAATCTGAGGGTAAACTGATTTTTTTGGTACACTTTCAGAATGTAACAGTAAAGCGCATTATTTAGTCTACAACTGTAACAAGTATAGTCTGGTCTTTGAGTGAGATCAAGAGTTGGATCACTGGTGGAAAATAAAAACCTAACACACTAACGATTGCTTCCTGAAGGGAACTAAATTCACACAGACACAAAATGCTGAATACAGTGGCAAGTTCTGTATATGTGTAAACTACTGTCTATCATTCCTTAACTTAGTGGTAAATTCACACTGTTTGCTGTTAAATAACAGGAAAAAGATCTCAATACCACTTATCTGCCTCTCATGTGAGATGCAACCACTGAAAATGACTTTCAAGCACTGCCTGACACATTACAGCACTGATGTCAAAAGAACTGGAATTTACAATCTAACAACAAACATACAGATTATTAGACAAGAAAATAGCCAAAATTCTGTCCATAAACGTGTAGCATGCAAAACTCTTATGTCCAAAGCCGGCCTGCTGCTTCCATAATGTGCAGGTTTTCAATTTATGCAACACAATCCTAACACATCATTCATGCAATATTGGTAATGATTTGCCAGCAGACACATGTCATTAGCAAAATAATGCTTTAAATGTATGTATTTTATGAAAGCTGTATTTCAAGGCCTGGAGATCTGTATGCATTCAGTGTTTACACTGTGACGTCTTTCCTCTCATAGCACTCTGTAACCAGTTGTAGGGCCGTGGAGAATGTCCTTGCATGCTTTACTGAAATTGCACTATATCATACCTTTGGTAAACCTGTATTTAGTTGTATTTATGAACTTGGTGAGAAGGAAACTACAGAATGTGCATGTTTGTCCTGTTTTATACAGATTCAAATTCAGTTTAGGCTCTTAAAACATGAAAGCTGATACCCTTATGCATTTGGAAGAGAAAAGGGTGTTTACTTTTCATAGTAGTATTATTTTTTTCAGTGTGTTGATCCAGGGTGTGTCATTGTATCCCACATCCATTATATTTACTCAAACACACAGATTGCAGTATGTAAATACCAAAACACAATTACTAATACTGACTGCGCCTAGTGATTGTTCATATGAATCCTGAATGATGCGAGACAGGGTCTTAATATTCATATATTAATTAGTCTAAAAGTTAACATGAAATCGCAAATGACCTCACTTGCTTTTAAAATCATACCTTTGTACACTTCTGAAACAACTTTTTGGTCAACACAAATGGTTTTATGTTGGCTTTACAGTAGAATTGTGAAGCTTAAATGTGAATTGAATTGAGTAAAACGCTTTATGAGTAATTTGTAGCATACAGCAGATTAATATTATGAATATATTTAAAAAAATAAACAAAAGAGTTAGCATAGAATGTGTTTTTGCTCTGACTGCAAATAACTGTTTTTAATTGATAAAATTATGCTTTTGTCTGCAAACTGTATACCTGTAACCTGACTACTTCAAGTATAATTCAGATGCGTCTCACGTAAATGAACTTTTGTCATGTCTTACATGGGTAAACCAATTCAGATTGATCAAAATAATCTGGGCTATGCACATGTGAACAACTGTCAAATGTATAGATGTTTCAAATGTTTCTCTAATGCAATGACAGTTTTTTATTTTTCAAGAATCTTCCCTTTAAGCATTCTGATTTACTTTTACTCTGTTGAAATTTAAATGCCAAAGTTGTTGTGTATACATACAAATTATTCAAATGAACTGTTGGACTCGATGGACTGTGATAAGATTGTAAAATGAAGCATAACTGAACAGAACCTTTGTGCTTTTTGGATAATATGTTACTTGGATGACATCTAATGTCCTTCACTTACAGCAGGAAGGGAACAACTACTTCTCTATTATACGTTACTGGAACACATACAAAATTATCTTAATCCGGCTTAATGCATGGTTCACAAGTTTAGGCTATTACTAGCTGAACAAGTGGGACATTGTTTGCTCTATAAAGGTGAGCATGAATATCTAGCTCTGTTAACTTGCTGGTGAGGACACTGTAACCTGAGACCTGGCTAACAAATCTCAGCACGAATGGCAACGATATATTTAGTAACATTGCAGCTGAAATGCTCTCAACATGGCAACCTTTCCGTTTGACTGGTTCACAATTACAAGTGTTCTTCCTGTGTACAAATACCTGTGTGCCACCACACCACTAACTTTGTCAGTGTTATTGTTTCGATTTGTATGCTCTATGCAGTTCTGTACAGTAACGTCTTCAAAGTGTACTGTGATAAATTCTATAAGCTGGCAAAGACAAACTTGTTTCACAAAACAAGAAAGTAATTTATCAAATTGGCACTTCTGCAATTGGCATCAAGAACATACAATGTCAATTATTGTACTGCTTTAACCTTAATTATATTAAATTTGTAAATTAATTTAAAGTATTATTACAATTAAACATGTACATATTCTTAAACAACATTATATGGCTCTTGGCAAACTTACTGTAATAACCCTGCTTGTCATATTGGCACTTCAGTGCAACAATTAGAAGACTAATAAAATAACTACTGCTTACATTGTAGATTTGTCTCTTTCTTCCAAGGGTTTCAATATGGTGTAATTAGACTTGTGCCGGTATTCGGTAATGCGATATATCACGGTAATGAATATGCACGATATTGTTATCATGGGCACTTCTAAATACCGTGAATAATTATATATTACAAATTATTCAGAATTTTGAATGCATTTTAAGAATACTTTTCCCATCAACTGGTCAAAATGCACAACACCGCCGTATGCTGCATGAAAGATGCGTGCGCACTCTGTATTATGACAGCACTTTTTTAAACTAAATTTCAATATCGTGATAATACCGCATACCGTGATAAAAGCATTAGCAATTAATCGCAACATGAAAATTTTATACCGGCATATCCCTAGGTGTAATATGACAAAAACTAATAAGTCCACTCAAAATTGGCTACTTTATAGATAGAAAATAAAAAACATTTTTGTCTCCCCGTCGGGGAATCGAACCCCGCTCTCCAGCGGGGCGGCCGGGGGATTCTTTAGCTAAACGGCCCTAAACTGTTTCCCATTCATTCTCAATGGTAATGCTAAACCAGGGCTGTCCAAACTCGGTCCTGGAGGGCCGGTGTCCTGCAGAGTTTAGCTCCAACTTGCCTCAACACACCTGACTGGAAGTTTCTATGCCTAATAAGAGCTTGATTAGCTGGTTCAGGTGTGTTTAATTAGGGTTGGAGCTAAACTCTGCAGGACACCGGCCCTTCAGGACCGAGTTTGGACAGCCCTGGGCTAAACCACTACGGATGCAATATACCTTCGGCCGCTAGTGCTCTTGTGGCGCTCTTCCGTGTTTTGGCACCCCGGGAAATTTGAATTCGTAGAAGAAGAAGAAGAAAACAGCGGCGATCGCTTCGGTTGTTTAATTCAACGCATTCTCAAGCGTCTATCAAAGGTGAGTGAGTGAGTGACGTGAAATGTGAGTGACGACATGTGGCCAAGTATGGTGACCCATACTTGGAATTAGTGCTCTGCATTTAACCCATCGGTAAGATACTTTATGCGAGATCAGTTTACGTTTTGTTACCGGTAATGCTGAAATCACATTAGTAAACTTTGTTCGTTTCCAAACGTTACCTGTCGGGTTTTATTTACTATAGTTCAACGGAGGTTGATTTGTTTGCACGCAAAATTATGAATGAACATCGCTGTAATTTACGTTTCTGTGTATTGTTTGTCATCATTTACACGTCATCTGTTGATTACAAGCTAAATTATGAATGGATAACCATTAATTTCATTTTTGTAATGAGATTACATGTATTCCACAGTTCAAAAAAATTTATTTGTAATGATCTCTGAAATGTAAATTGTAAGTGGGCTATAACAAACCCATGTTTATCTTTATAAACGTGATTAATTGTACTTGTGATGTTTTCATGGGATGATTAGCCTAATCCTCATGAACACGTGACGCTGGCGTGGTATCAGACATGAACTATACAGAATGCGAACAAGATTAACTTTAATACAAGAAGATTATGGCGCAAAAGCGAATTTCAGATTTTTTTTAAATGCCCATCCCAGCAAAAACTTTCCAAAATAGGCATCCAACACCAGCCCCAGCACGAGCACCGATGTAAGTGAACCAGCTCCAGCATGAGCACGGAGAAAAGTAAGCCTAGCGGACCCAGCCCAACCCCCGAGATTGATCAGCTACTATCGATAATTTCAAAAATGTGATATGCAGTCAAATTTCCCAGTGTGTATGCCACTTAAACGAGTGTTCATATCGACGCACTTGTAGTGCTTTGTGGAGTTGTCAAATATACAGCTTTCAAAGTATACTCAACCGCGGAAAAAAACATGTTTACAGCCTGGTTCAAAAAATTATTTTGGTCTATATAACTAATTTTGCCCTTCATGACAACTGTGAGGGGGGTGATTTTTTTTATAACTCATCCGTTTAAATTATATTAAGCCTTATAATAAAAATACAACTGGAAAATTACAAATTGCTTCATGAGTGCTGTGTTCTACTTCATAGGAGTAATATTTTACAGTTTCTATGGTTCTGGAAACACTTAATTGGTCATTTAACTTATTAAGTGTTGACTTCAATTATTCCATCACTTAAATTAATTTTCATTGAATTTCATTGAATATTACTCCGTTTGAGTTAAATTTAAATGCCTCTTATTTACATTACAAAAGCCATTTAATATAACTATTCATGTTTTCATATAACCATGTCATTTTATACTACTCTTATTTTACTGTATTTATTTTAATACTAATCATTTATTCATAATACTTTGGTTTGTAATCCAAAAAGGCATGACATTAATTTAAAATACTTTGCAGCTGTAATGTATTGTTACATTTTAGAATTTTGTTTTATAAAAAGCATAAAGCTGTGTGAAATAATGGTTTAGACCTGCGTGTGTGGGATTCGAGCCCTGGTCCAAATAAATGCATGAAAAAAATCTGATTGGCTGTGACATAATTTCCGCCCTTTGGCCAGCTGTTGAAATGCTTCAATTTCATTGGCTGTCAGTGAGTTACAACTATTCGCGGCTGGCCCATTGCTGACAGGCGGGGATACTTACCACTATACTAACGAGGAGTTCCATAACACATCTCAGCTGATTAAGTCTGAAATACATAGTAATAACATAGTAATAAGCATTGTAACTTTTTGTTTATGAAATACAATACATGGATTGATTCTAACTTAAGTTGTTATAGTTTAATATTTTATCTATGTTATTTTACTTAATCTTACCGACCTGGAACTCTCAAAAGATCAAGAAAGACTTGTCCATCTGGCATTGTTCGGGAGTTCACTGTGTAACAAAAACAAAAACAGCTAAATAATTTTTCTAACAGCCAGTAGGTTTATAAAACCAACACAACACACACACACACACAGACACAAACACATGTACACACGCAGAACCCCTCCCCCACACACATTGTTTGTCTTTCCTTAAAGAGGAAAAAAATTAAAGATGAATGGGAATATAATAATACTTGATTCCTTTTTTTTCTACTGTTCGATAGATTTAACAAAGCATATAGAAATTTGTATAGAAACATTACAAACAAGAACTTGTTATATCATTGTGCCATGTATTATCTACTGCTGTATAATGACTTTTTGATTTTTTTTCTGTATGCGTTAACATATACATTTTTGTGTTGTGTTTCAATGTCCACTTAATATTGTATATTTTATGCATACATGTTTAAGTAGATCTCTGAGGCAATTCATGAAGTCAATTTTCTTGTAAATGCATGTGTATTTGCCAATATTATTTGGATGATAATTAAAAAAGAAGAAAAAAATAAGTGTATTGAAAGTCTATGCTGTAATAATATTATTACAGTGTTATTACTTGTTAATAACACAATATTAACAACGACAAACTGGCAAAAGCTTTGCATCTCCCCGTCGGGGAATCAAACCCCGGTCTCGCGGCGCGGCGGCCGGGGATTCTTTAGCTAAACGGCCCTAAACC
>NW_015624021.1:0-521 GCF_001515625.1 Sinocyclocheilus rhinocerous
AACTGTTTTGTTGAACCGTAGTTACACGGGATTCGAACTGGAGCTTCTCACCTCTCAAATACGTCTCCGTACTGCGTGAGCTATCGAACAGACCGATCGTCTATGAAAACCCATTGATATGAAGCTGGATATGTGCGGTGCTAACAATCAAAAGCATCAGTTTTCAAATCTCCCAGCATATTAAAATTTTTTTGAAGTCACAACATAATACTCTTCAAGTAATTGTGCGAAAATTACGCTTTATTAATCGAAACTCTGTAAATCATACTCTGTGTGAAAATAATTTAAAAGGTGTCGGAGTTTGACTGCCTCTAGTGTTCATTTTTTTGGAAACTGCAGCGATATGTACTTATTGGTACGTATTTCACGTCTTGCAAAAATGTGCCCCCAGGTACGTATTTGCCATGAGACAGACCGGGGGAAAAGCCTACGATATGCTGCGGAAAGAGGGACTTTTAGTTAAATTAGACAAGAGAGGAATAAAAGGAAAAATGTACAATTGGATTATGGATTTTTTGATT
>NW_015624022.1:0-1011 GCF_001515625.1 Sinocyclocheilus rhinocerous
GTGTGTAGAGAGCTGGACTGTGGGACGGCTGTAAAAGCAACATATAATGCTCACTTTGGACAAGGATCAGGACCAATTTCAATGGCTCTTGTACGATGTAGTGGATCAGAGACTGCACTGAAAGACTGCAGGTCACAGAGCCAGAATGCACAGTACTGTGATCATAATGAAGATGCTGGTGTCGTCTGTTCAGGTAAACTGCTCCAAACCTCAGCCTGTTATTTCATCACTCTCTTTCATAATTCTCACTCAAGTAATAACATACTTATGCTGGTGTTTACAAACATCACTATCAATCTTATGAAACAGGCAGTCTGTTTAATTGTTTTGTTCATAATCTTATGAAACAGGCCGTCTGTTTAATTGTTTTGTTCATAATAATATATTCATCCTAATTCCTTATGATCTTAAAATAAACTATGATGAAGAGAATCACCATTAAATATGTCATGTCTTTTGTATTTTCAGATAGTCTGTCTGACAAACGTATTTACGTTGTTTATTTAATGAAATTAAATAATTATGGATGGAAGATAAAATTACATATCTACGGTGAGCGGGAGGGGACATGTTCGGTTTTGTCGCGGTCACGAGATTAACGACATTCTTATGTTTACGAGTTTAATGCGTAAACAACCCCGCGTGACCATAGCAACCTGGGATTATAAGAAATGGATAAAACATTTTTCTCCATCCCACAGTCTTGTAAATCCGTTAACTGATCGTGTCTTTTTAGTTAATATTTGTATTTTATAATAATAATAATAATTCTTATATAACTGCAATATAATAATATTATAATAATATTATTACATTAACTGGTTAGGGCTATATTTTTATATTTATTGTTATATATGCTTATTTCCCCTTTCAATTCGTGTATCGTTTTACCTAATTAACGTTTTGTATAATTATGCTAGTATTATTATGCTACCATATATTTAGCAAATAGCCTACTATAAACGTCTGACAATTATACCAATAAAGTTTTGACTTTATGATTGTATTTAT
>NW_015624023.1:0-7666 GCF_001515625.1 Sinocyclocheilus rhinocerous
ATCTAATCAGGTTAGATAATCTTCCAAACAGCAGGTGGCACTGTCGGAAAAAACGATAGTTCTGGGAGTGCTGGTCTGAGCATGCAGGTTTTTTTTTTTTAAAGTTATGCTTCCATTTACAACAAACAAACAAGGTACATAAACACATCACATAATCTAACAACATGTGAACAGCCTTAGGTTGAGCATAACCAGTGATAAACAAGATCACAATAAACCAATAATAAAGAAGAAAATAAAATAAATATATAGAACAAATAAAACAAACCAATAGGGGCTTTTTACATTAGTTTATACATGCCCCAAAAACGAAATCAATTTGAGAGCTTTCTTGTTTTTAACCAATTCTAAAGATTTGCACAAAATTTTAACCTCATTCATCCACTGGTTAAAGTTGGGTTTAGATTTAAACCATCTACATTTATGAATGAAAAACTTTCCAAGACAAAGCAAGAAATTAATAACAAAATCCAACTCTTTGTTTTCCATACAAATACAGAGAGCAACATTATGCAAATTTCAGTATAATACTGAATAAATTTTTTAAAGAGTTTGGCATATAACAGCATTTTAGCTCTGATATTGAAATAACTTTTCTGAAAATATTTACAACAGTAGGCAACTTGTCTTTTTTCACATCACATTAAAACAATGGTAGTGTCTATATAAGAAATCTCACTTGGATTAGGAGTCTTCTGCACCACTACACCATTCTCTTGGAAGACAACACAAATTCACAGAAGGTAAAATAATTGGACACTGATATTTAAACCTTTCTACCTTTATCATCTGCGGTATTATTTGCATTTTAACAGACAAATGGCATCATCTGGTGGGTATTTGAGGACCAGCAGCTAAAGGCATTACAGCACAGTGAGCTCAACCGCAGAATGCTATTGATGCTGGTTTCTTCTAGATCACATAACAGTACACTACAGTCATATATCATACATGCTTGTACAATATCGCGCACACACTGAATCTGTCACCATCGGACATCTGCTGGAAACTTGTGTAAAGCTATCAAGTTAACACAAGTCCCCAGATGATCTACAACGCTGGAACTGTTGTGTAAATTGTAAGCATTGTTACTCACGCACCAAATGCAACAAATGCATTTGCTCTGGCACTTGTCCTCTGAATTCAGCGGAATCTGAAAGAAAATGTGATTTGTGTGACATTAAAGACTATGTTTTTGAAAGATGTGATTGACTAATGAAATGAGTGTCACACAGATATATTTATTTTGATATATAATCCATTTAAAGTCAGGGTGTTTAATGGTGCTTTTTGTTAGGAAACTGATTTTGCTGATGAGCACTCCTTCACAGTGCTGATATAAAATAAGATCATTATTACACAGAAAGATTTGAGTTACTCACCAGAGACAAAAACCATAAATCTCTTGAATGAGGGTTTTCTACTTCCAATGATCTTTAGTTTATAGAGTCCAGCGTGTTCAGTTGTGATGTTTGTGATGGTCAGAGACCCAGTTTGATGATCCACATTCAGTCTGTCTCTGAAACTCACATCAGGGACATCATACATAGTGATCTCGGTCTCTCCTTTCAATTTCACTATAGGAGACTTTTCCTTTCCAAACTTCCATAGGATTGCATCATTTGTCTGTATTTTAGTATCAGAGTTTAGAGTGACAGAACCCCCCTCGATCACTACTACTGGATTCACTTCATCTGTATCAGCAGCACACAGAAATACAGAAATTAGAACAAGAAAACCAACAGTAACAGAAATGAACAAAATCAGGTAATTCGCTCCAAATCTATGTGTCAGCGACTTCTAAGTTCATAATTTGTGTAAAATTCTGTTTACGTTCTTTTATCTAAACAGGACGCTGTTTTGTTTTTTTAGCTCTGCCCGTGCAATCACATCTTCATTTTTTGGTTTGCCCTCCTCTACATTCTTAAAAATTAAGACTCCAAAAGGGTGTTTTTTTGGTTTGCCCTCCTCTACATTCTTAAAAATTAAGACTCCAAAAGGGTGTTTTTTTGGTTTGCCCTCCTCTACATTCTTAAAAATTAAGACTCCAAAAGGGTGTTTTTGCAGTGATGCCATAGAAGAACCATTTTTGGTTCCCCAAAGACCCTTTAAGTGAACAGTTCCTAAAAGAATCATTGTGAAGAACATTTTAAAAATCTAAAGAACCTTTTCTGCATTTAAAGGTTCCATGGATGTTCAAGGTTCTCCATAGAACCATTGCTGACAATAAATAACCTTTATTTTTAAGAGTGTATGGGATCGGCTTGGAGAATCAATCATTGTTTTTCTAGCAGAAGTTTTTGTATTCATCATGTCTCTTTTACAGTTGTAAGTTTACTTGAAGTCAGTGTGTAGGAGCGACTGCTTAGCTTGTTGAAGCTGGTCTTCTAGCCTGACCAGCCCAAAAGTGGTCAAAACCAGACAAAAGACCAGCCTGACCAGACTGGAAGACTAGCTAAGACCAGGTTCAACAGGTCAGGAAAACTGTTGTGCTTTCAGAAGACCACATAATAGTCATAAAGTACACATATGCATACACATACACACACAGTTGGTTATGAACGAACATTTTTACACATTTAAACCTTTAAACTGTTTGTCCCTTGCTTGTATTAGCTGTAATATTTACATTTTAGTTTAGAGATCTTCCAGCGATAGTAAATCACAACAGCAACTATAGTCGCAAACACCAGCAGAACAACAACCATCCCTGCTATTTCACCTGAAGACAGACGTGGTTCTGTAATGATAAACACTAAGTGTTAAAAAATTACATCAATACATACAATATTAGTATGAACATAAGTGAAATCAACTTTATGTTCAACTTAACTTTTTCACATTCATTTAAATAAACAATTTCAATAAAAAGTGATTGTCTTAAGTATCAAATCATTATGTTAATATGACAATCTTAATGATAACAATACTATTTTTTATATATATTTTATAGTATTTTGCACCAACATTTTTGAGAGTCTAACAAACAAGACATTTTATGCTAAAATTTGTTCATGTAACTTTAGGACTGTTTAATAGCTCTGAATACAATATTAACTTTGACAGATTTGATCGACTCACCATTGACAGTAACAATGAATCTCTGGTGTACAGTATGTCTGTTGCTGTTGATATTCAGTTCATAAAGTCCAGAGTTTGAGGTTTTGCATTCTGTTATAGTGAGAGATCCAGTCTGGTTATTAAGCTTCAGTTTGTCTCTGAATTGTCCGTTGTCACCATTATATATATAGAATATTTGGGCTGTTTTATTGATTTCAGCTATGACAGTGTCTCTAAACATCCACAGTATCAGATCATTGCTCTGTACTTCAGTGTCATCAGTGTGTAGAGTGACAGATTCTCCCTCCATCACTGACACAGTCTTCATTTCACCTATGATTACAAACACATGAAGAACAGCTCAGACGTCAATCAAATGCATACAGAAAGATGAAACAAATGTTGCAGTTAAAAACTTGTACTAATAAAGAGAAGAAAGAGAAATAAAATAAGAAATCAATTGGGCAGAGAAGGGGTGTACTTCATTCCCCAAGAACATATTAAGATTAAATTATAATAATAATAATAAACTTGGTGTAAGTATGCGCTCATCGTCCAGAAATGAACTATAATTCAATACTCAAATTTTCCTTAAATTAAAAAATTTATAAATATATATATATTCAGACCACAGATCCAGGCTTAGTGACTTTACATTAATATATAATATTAGTACTAGTAGGAATATAAGATTGGTAACATTTGACTTAAGATGAACATAATTGACAGCAAAATTGTCTTCCTTTAAAAATACCATGAAATGGCTGTCTAATGCTGGAAAGCTTGTACCTCGTTATCACGCGTTCAAGTTGGAAAAATAACATGCAAGTAACAAAAAAATAATTATCGTTATATTGTAAATAAACTCCATCTTACTTTAAAATTATGAGAATTAGGTTTATATCACTTATTTATACACTCTCAAAAAAGAAATGACAAAGCTCTCACCCTAAGATACAAAAACTAAAAGGTAAGTACATCTTTGTGCCTTATTTACCACTAAATGGTACATATTTCGAAAGGGTACTGCCCCAGACAGCTTTGTACCTTTCATCAGAGAGTTATGAAAACTAAATACTTTTGCAACATAACTTTTAACTTTACAATTGTGTGTAACTTGCTCTGTACTTCACATCTTTAAAATGTTTGAAATACAGCATGCATGACTGAAGTTGCATTGGAAAAATTTGTCCATGGCAAGCTTTTGTAAAATAATATACGTTGCTTCTTGTGCATGCATTTCACTGCAGTTTCAAAGTGAAATGTCCAGTATGTGTTGCTAAAAGATGTCCAAAACCTATTAATGTGACATTACCTTGTCATGTTACATTTCAACATTACATTGTTTCATGCACATTTAGAAATTAATTGTCTGGTGAGTGGCCCTAAATGTTTAGTGCTCTATTGCATTTGAAAATTACATACCACCTTAAAGGTAGGGTAGGAGATTAGTTTTTTTGTTATGCTGGTTGAAAGTCTGACCAATAGACCTGACCAATAGTGTTTACAAGCTCTTTTCATTCACTTGCACTAGGCTTTGTGGGCCGTGTTTCACAAGATTCATACTCGAGTGCTCCACATTGCAAGTGAATGCTGTACCAGGTGAGCTACAGTATACTGAGCAACTTTACAGAAAAGCCATACGGAACACGTAATGTGATGTTCTGTTTACAAATCATGCACTACTGCAAAAGTGTAAAAGCACTCATGACAGATAGTATTGTGCAAGTAAATGCGTAAATACAAGTTTGAATTAATCAGTAACCTGCTGCTGTAAACAAAATTTGTGAGAAAAGGAATTAAAGTTTTTTTGTGTGTGTTTTACTTCCACGAGTGGTCATTTCAGCTGAAAACTGCAGTGAACTCTATGTAGGCCTATATTTTTAAATGTAGGTAAAGACACAGTTTTCCAATAAGGCTATAATTCAAATGCACAGTTGCTGCAGCAAGTCACCCGAGAATGCATTCAATGCAAACATGATCATTTGAATCTAAATTGTTCAGTGGTGATCCAGTTCATTATTACATTGAAAGACATGAGCTACTCACCGCTGACAGTCACATTGAATGTCTTGTGTATGGTGTGTTTGATGCTGCTGGTACTGATGTCCACTTCATAAAGTCCAGAGTGATTGGTTCCAATGTTCTTGATGGTCAGAGATCCAGTCAAATAGTCTAGTTTTAGTCTGTGTCTGAATCTCTTATCAGCATCATCATATTTGAAGACTTTTCTAGTCTGTCTATTGTTTTCAGCAATAGGAGAGTTTTGATGTTCAAATCTCCATCGTATCACATCATCTCTTTGTATTTCAGTAAGACCAGTCTGTAGAGTGACTGAATCTCCCACCAGCACTGACACTGACTTCACTGCAGCTACAGCCACACCTGGAGAAGAAAAAGAAATAGTTACTAAGACTGCAACTATTCAGACCTTTACTGGTCCAAAACCAGCTTTACAACTTTTGAAGATTTCCTGGATAAAGTAACAACACCCGAGACCCTACAGAAGATGAGAGGTTTGGAGGAAGGATGGATGGATGGAAATCTAGAGGAAAATGTTGCCAAAAAATATTAATTGCAACTGTTCCATCAAACATAAATCAAACTCATTACAAAATACAAAAAAGGTCTCTTTTGAATCCCCATGTGCAAGAATGTGAATATGACAATGGCAGCAGCAAATAAAACAAATGACATAATACATTTTTATGCACAATTAAATCTGATCCATTTCTATTTGTACCAAAATGACACCTATCTTTACAAATGTGTTTATGTGTGCATTCAATTGCTTAAAAAATGACACTTACATTTGTCTTATAATTTTGAGCTCATACAGGTGTATATTTTACTGCATGCATTTGAGGGAGATGTCTGTAAATGTGATGCATCTATAACAAATATATTTTTGTGGAGTTCTGACACTGTTTTAATCTACTACTCATTTAAGCATGTTGTATCACAGCCACCACCAAAAAAGAAAAATATACTCACAACTGACATTGAATATCTTCCTTAAAGTATGTTTGCTGTTGGTCATTTCATAAGGTCCAGAGTGTTCAGTTCTGATGTTTCTGACAGTTAGATCTCCAGTTTGTATGTCCAGTTTCAACCGGCTTCTGAATCTCTGGTTAAGAACATCATCATATGTAGAGCTCTTATTGGCTGCTCTATTGATTTGAGCTATGAGGGCACCATCAGCTCCAAACCTCCACTGTATCACATCATCTTTCTGTATTTCAAGAAGAGCAGTGTGTAAAGTGACCGAATCTCCTTCTGTCACTGATACTGACTCACCAAACGCACCTGCAAATAAATAATAATAATAATAATAAAAGTTACACTGACAAAAATAAACAAATAAATAGAATAAAATAAAATTGTCACTATACAGATTTGATGTTATTTACTCTTGCTTAATAAATCTAATTTCATAATCTACATTAAATTTCGATATAAATTATGTTTAATTAAATAATAGGCAACTAAAAAACAGGTGAACAATAATCTGAATTTTGTAAAGATCTTTGATTCTCACTCTGCGCACATGAATTGTATAAAACATAACTCATAAATAACATAATTGTTCAGCTGGAAAATGTAAATTAGTGCATTTGTTGTAATAAAGGCAATCTGCAAAAGTATATAAATAAAGTATATATAAATCTCAGAGTGTCTTTACAATGGCAGTATCCAAGACTGGACACCGCCTTGTACCATGAACTAAAAATTATGTCGCACTTAGAAAAAAGTGCGGAAGTGTATAAAGTGAAACAGAAAGTTTCTTAGAAATGCACAAAGCTTACCGTCCATGAAAAAATTTAATACAAAGAACAATAAAATGCCCTTCATATTGCCGTAGATGTCAGTAAATTATGAGTTTCAGAAGATTATCAGTGGATATTATTTGTTGTAATCCGTTGTGTTTCTGGGTGTGTCAGTCACACATGTACCGACTGACAGAGAAAATCACTGAAAACTCGACTGAACATCGACAGACAAGCTCCGTGACAACTGATTATGTTATGCTGCATTAATCCGTGTATACCGTGTTACTGAAAAGTAGTGACGGTGAAATGAAACTTTTCGAAGTAGGCCTAACGTTACCGATCTTTCCCCTCAACTGTATCGTATAATGTGGTTCATATTACTCGGAGCTTTTCAAAACATTGCACACAAATGACATCTTGTGGTCAAAGGTGGAAAAGGTGCCTTTGCGTCCCAGATGTCCCAGTGATTTTTGGACTGCTGCTGCTTCATATAGTACGGAGCCCGAGAAGTCACCTGTAGGAGAAAAAAAAAACAATCCGTGGCGACGGTTTTGCAATCCGTCCCCTCAGTTTATAAACCGTACTCACGAATTCTTAAACTGCGGACAACCACGCAGAAGTATAAATGAAAACTGACGCATAGCCTATGGCGTAGGTCCGACGCAGAAGTATAAATAAGCCTTAGTGTATCCCATCAAGCATCATGTTCTGGAAATAAATCCTGACACTTTTTGCCGAGATCTCGCGAGAGGTCACGGAAACCTTTTCAATGCAGTAGTGATATTTATTTTGTACAACATTTGCAACTGCTTTTTATCACTTAATTAGAAGCACCA
>NW_015624023.1:10832-12475 GCF_001515625.1 Sinocyclocheilus rhinocerous
GTGTTTTTACGTTTTATTGGTGCAAAGATGAGTAGTGGTGATATTTAATTTGTACAACATTTGCAACTGCTTTTTATCATTTAATTAGAAGCACCACAAATTGAAATTATGTCATGTTATAGGGACTACTGAACAGACATTTAGAAGTTGATTTTAAAATGCAAAGTATTTAACATTTAAATAAAGCTATATAAACACTTGCATTTTTACCTCACTATAACTTATAAGTGAGTCCCATCAGTTAATGAAAAGTTCGACACACACACTTGTGGTCTTCATACTCACTTGAATACTTGGGACAAATACAGGAAATACATCATATAAGTTGTCAAGTGCAAAGACCGCAAGTGTGGGTATTTGGACAAGGCATGTCTTTCATTTTCTGATGTCCGTTTGCCCCGTTACTTCATAACTGTTGTTATTCTTTCAATTGCAATAAAAAAATGTCTTTCCTTTTCTAACTTCCTTCCTAGCTAGCATCTCGTGGACTCGGATGTCCACGGTCAGGCCAGCCTCCACTTGGAAATACATGGGGTGCTTCTCAATATCCCTCCTCGTTTCCTCATTCCTCCGTCCGCCATCCTATGACCCGGAAACCGGTCGAGCTCAGCCATCTTGTAGGACATCTCAATTTCCTAATTGCACCACAAGGAGGCGAGGATCGAGGATTGAGGAGGCTTCCTGAGGAGCTATGAGCGAGGATTAGATTAGATTAGAAAATTTTATTAATCCCTGTAAGGGGAAACTCATTTGTCACCAATACACAATACAAACAACACAAATAGAAACATACAAGTAGAGCACTGAGGCATCACTAATCTTCCACTAAATGAACTTTTAACTCCACTAAAAATACAGTGTAGTAGTGGATGACCTTTGTAAGACAAAATCATTTTTAATTTTGTCCTTGTTCTCTTTTCCACAATTACCTCAAGTGAATCAAGATTGAGGCCAATAACCGATCCAGGCTTTCTAATCAATTTATTAATCCTATTTTTATCATCGACAGTGATGCTACATCCCCCGCAGAGCACTGCATAAAACAAAACACTGGGCCTGATTCCCTGATAAAAAAAACATAAAGAAGCTTCCTACTGATGCCAATATAACTCAACTTCCTCAGGAAGAATAATCTTGATTGTGGCTTCTTAAAAACAGCCTCACTGTTCCTCTTCCAATTTAATTTACTGTCCAGATGTACACCAAGATATTTATAAGACTGAACAATCTCTACTTTCTGACCTTTTATTGTCACTGGTAATATCAATTCTTAATTTTGTCTAAAATCAATTATCAACTCCTTAGTCTTCTCCACATTCATTTTTAGGAAATTTTCATCACACCATGTAACAAATAACTCCACCTCTCTTCTATAGTCATTACTACATCATTACCCTGATTAATTAAACCCACAAGGGCAGTATCATCTGAAAACTTTTGTATAACAAGATGTCTGGGTGTGCCTTTACCCAGCTAGAAATTTTTTGTTCTAAAAATGTTCTAAGAACATTACCATGGATTGTTCTAGCAATGTTTTTAGCGGGTAGTTTTATTTGTGTTCCCAGAATGTTCTCTCAAAAGATAGGATAACATTCTCTAAATGTTTAGTGATAACATTGTTAGAACATCATTCCCTAACATTC
>NW_015624024.1:0-925 GCF_001515625.1 Sinocyclocheilus rhinocerous
TTAAACGAATCTAGTGAGTCAGTGATTCATGATTACCCATTCATTCCTGAATGAATCAGCCATTCGAATGAATCAATTAAATAAATGATTCAGAGATAAAATCAGTGACTTGCCGCCACCTGCTGGCAGTTTTAGTTTAATTTTTAAAGTATCTTTTCAGTTATTTAAATCATTTAATATTTCTATATTCAAAATTTTATATATTTATTTATTTATTTATTATATTTATTTATGGATTTAATTGCACTCATGCCACCTCTGAGCCTCATTAAATGTCTGAAAGTACATCAAGCCACTTTTGTGTTCTTCTGTGCCACCTCTACAAATTAATTTTGTTAATACTGATTTCATTTGATTAAAGCACAAAGGGAAGAGAAATTGATGCGTAGTGTATTATATCTGTGCAACTGTTATTGAGCCTTTCTTTAAACAGTTTTAAATTTGAGTTACTGTGCACGTTAAAAACAATTTAGTCTTTTCTACGCCCGTGTTTTGTTCTCACAGACACCCGGTAGCAAGTAACAAAACAACATTAAACTCCGGCAAGAAGATAAAGTCCTTTTTGCAAAATCATAGACATGTATTTACAAATCAAGTATAATGGGAACACAGAATGATCTTGGAGAGAGCTTTACCGAGCTGACTGCTGTAACCGAACGCGACCAGGGTTTAAAGGCTGAACGACTGACTGACAGCCACAGCGGAGAAAAGAGTTTGTGTGAACTTTAATGTAAGGACTTAAATATTCATATGTAGCTCACATTAAGCTATTGTATGGCTTCAGAAGTAACACAGAATAATTCGCACAATCGAGAAAAAATAAAAATAAATCTCGGATTTGACTCGGCCCTCTCTGACCGATACCCGATCCGAGAAAATTGGCACTATCGGAGCCAGTGGTGGACAGTAACGGAGTAGTTTTACT
>NW_015624025.1:0-548 GCF_001515625.1 Sinocyclocheilus rhinocerous
GCTCACTATGTGTATCCGCAGGCGTTTGTGCAGCCCAGCGTGGTGATCCCTCACGACCCCTCGGCCGCGGCGTCTCCGTACCTGGACTACACCGCTGCTGCGTATGCACAGTACAGCGATCCGTATCCGTACGCTGCCTCGCCGGCCGCTGCGACCGGATACGGTTATGTCCAGCAGCCTCTGGCGTCACCTGGATCCGCGGCGGCCGCATTCGCTCAGTATCAACCGCAGCAGCTGCAGACGGACCGCATGCAATGAGAAACCCACCGTTTACATTCATGACTGTATCAGCCAAAGAAACTCATGTATTGTTCGGTTATTGTTATTATTGCTATTTTATTTGTAGGCCTAGTATTTAATATTTATTACGCAAAGGAAAGCTATAGTGATTGACACTACGTTTCCTACATGCAACTGATATGTTTTTCATTATTCACTCACCCTCATGTCGTTAAAAATCCTTGTGTTGCTATCTTTCAGTGCAATGCATAAAGAAACATTGTGGTTTTATTATTAAAGCAACATAAAAGTATCATATTCGCATTTGC
>NW_015624026.1:0-302 GCF_001515625.1 Sinocyclocheilus rhinocerous
TATCTTGTTTTATCGACGGATTGTACAGGTTCGAGTAGCAACGGGGCTTATTCACACAGCCTGCGCATGCGCAGTTGATGCTTTTGTCGTCTACTGACCAATGGGAGGCACGCGGATGTCCGCGCGGAACCTCTGCGCACACTCTCCGATGATGATTTTTACGTCACGCATACCATAGCGGACACTAGCGGACACGCGCACGCGGAAACTATAAAACAGGCTTTAGTGACTTAGGAGTCCTCTTAATATGAAAAAGAAAGGTTAAAACTCATTAAGGAAGTAAGAAACATGGGTGTTGAATC
>NW_015624027.1:0-873 GCF_001515625.1 Sinocyclocheilus rhinocerous
TATATATATATATTCTGTATATATATGTATATATCACAATTACCTTATATGTATGTAAATGTGTGTGTGTGTGTGTGTGTATTAGTATATTATTAATTATTAACAACTATACATTAATTATTGTATGTATATATTAAAATATGTTCATATATTAATTAAAGATTCAAATATTAATACGGTTATATATAATAAAACTATTAATTACACACACATACTGTAGATACAAATGCAGAACACATTATATATTGTATGTATATTTTAAAGTAAATTCATATATTAATTAAATATCAATAATTCATATATGTATATAAGAGCTTTATTGCCTGGTATGTTTACACATATGAGGAATTTGTTTTGGTGACAGAATCTTCTACAGCACAAACACATTACAGTGACAAGACACAGATAATAAAAATAGAATAAGTAAATAGGAAATAATAAAATACAACAAATATTTTAAAAAGTACACAATATACAAATAGACAATGGATGACATTTCAGAATCAGAATCAGAATGAGCTTTATTGCCAGGTATGTTTACAAATACGAGGAATTTGTTTTCGTGACAGAAGCTTCCACAGTGTAACAGAATGACAGTGACAGAACAAAAAAAACACAGATAATAAGAAATAAAAAAAAATAAAAAATAGAACAAGTAAAATAAGGAATAAAAAATATACAAATCGACAATCGACAATTGTATGTCCAGGTATAGAACAATAGACAGTTGTATGTACAGGTATATCATGTGCAAATTGAAATGTAGACTGAGTATGTGTGTTAGATAAATAAGTGTATGAGTGAATTAGACTGAGTAGATAATGTGTGTGTGTATGAGTGAATAAATAGTGTGTGTTCCACAGTTATTGTCAA
>NW_015624028.1:0-1418 GCF_001515625.1 Sinocyclocheilus rhinocerous
TGCTGAAAATTCAGCTTTGATCACAGAAATAAATTAAATTTTATAGGATATTCACATAGAATACAGTTCATTTAAATTGTAATAATATTTAACAATTTTACTGTATTTTGAATCAAATAAATGCAGCCTTGGTGAGCATAAGACACTTCTTTTAATAAAATATTTCTGAAATCAGTAGTGCACTATACGGCTACAGAGGATAAGTGAGCGTGATGTACGGTCGGACGGACAGATCCTTCTCATAATGAAGCTTTTAAATTTAAAAAATAAGATTTTATTTCTGGCCATGTATGAAGCAGTATCCATGACAACGGGACTGAGGATCAGTAAAGAGAGCAGCGGTGTGTTGGTGTGATGCATTTAAGTGTGTCCATGAGAGAAACACTGCTGGTCATCACAAGTTAACCGCTTCTGCCACTAGTCAGTGCTCTTAAACTCACACATTTACAAGAAGTTGACAAGAAATTCTTCAAAAACAATAGTCTTACTCCGCCTGTGAATTCTGACTACAACTTCTCTGTTTTGCGTGCTTTCAGTGAGCTGAACGAGAGATCTCAGAAGCCCATCTCGGCCGACAGTGACCCATGCAGAGGTTCAGTGCCTGTCGAAAAGTGCAAGCCGTGCTGTGCTGTGATGGATAAGCACTGAATTAGTCCGGCTAAATCCATGTGCACTGATGGGAACAAAGAGGGAATGAGGGGTCCGGACACGGAGCGGAAACACTGCATTACAGCAAAGCCTGGGAGAATGAAGCTGATGCAACAGCCCAGAGATGACCAGCACACACACACTTCACAGGCCAACACATGAATTTATCAACACAGTGTTACTTATACCATATCTTTTGTTTAGATCCTCAGAATAAAAAAAGAGAGAAATTATATGTTTTGTTGCATTAAAAAACTACTTTTTAGTCTCAATTTTCTTATAACACCTTTTTTAATTTAAATCACTATAAGGGCAGTAAAACAAATGCTACAGTACCACATGTTAAATATTATAACAAATACACTATGTTCAGATGTTTAGGGTTGGTAAGGATTTTTAATGTTTTTGAGGGAAGTCTCTTTTGCTTATCAAGGCTGCATTTATTTCTCCAAAAATACTGTAAAAACAAGAATATCGTAAAATATTTTTACCATTTAAAATAACGGTAATATGTTGTAGTTTTCTACGGTAATATATTGTAAAATGTAATTTAATGCTGTGATGCGCAGCTGTATTTTCAGCATCATTACTCCAGTCTTCAGTGTCACATGATCTTCAGAAATCATTCTAATATGCTGATTTGCTGTTTAAAAACATTTCAGTCATGCTGCTTCATATTTCTGTGATACATTTTATTTTTCTGGATTCTTTGATGAAAAGAAAGTAAAAAAAAACAGCATTTATTTGAAATAGAAATCTTTTATATCATT
>NW_015624029.1:0-1286 GCF_001515625.1 Sinocyclocheilus rhinocerous
ATATTAGTTAATGAGTTAAGCAGATAACATGATTGTCAATAAATGATAAGTGAAACTCTCAGTAATTTGTATGGACTGAAATACATGTGGCAAGCCGCCGGTTGGTCATAGACATCCATCACAGGACAGCAGGAGTTCTTTATTGGGAATCCCAATGTTTTCAGTAAATACAGTTAAAGCATTTACTGAAAATACAAACACCGAGAACCTTTGAGAACTGTTGAGAACGTAGCTGCATTAAACCTGTAGTAAAACAAGCAGACTCGTGCTCACCTCTAGTATCACTCACAAGTTTTATTCTAAGAAATGTGACATGAGCACAGAGACCCACTGTGACCTTCAATCTTTTTAAAACTCATTTCTGCTTCTTTTAGTTCTTCTCTGATGTACCCATTGTAGTAATGCATCATTTTGTTTACAGTTTAAAAGTGTGTCAAAGTTATACCTTTTCCTGCTGTTGTGACTACTGTGTAAATTGACAAATGAATCAGTTACAGTCAACGTGAGTCTAATGGGGTCATCTGCACCACACACTGCAGAGAACATGAAGCTGATTATGTGCAATCTTTAGCATTACTACTGCATTGCACTGCAGCTGCCCCAGTGAGCGTGGGTTCTTCATTTTAAACTTTTATTATTATTATTTTTTTGGTTCCTTGCATCAGTTGCCTTTGGTTTGCTGATTGAGGGTCTACAGACAAATATATTACGGCATGATTTCTTAACGACTCTTTAACTGCTCAATGAGACCTCATGAAATCAAAGACATTAGCACTGCAATAATTTTCTGTAAAGCTGCTTTTAAACAATGTGTGTAGTGAAAAACACTATAAATAAAACCAACTCATTGTATTTAAAAAACAGCATTGTCAACAGTCTTTAATATATCTCTTCCTGTTATTCTCTTGGTTACACTTTGATCTAAGTGTACATGTAACTGTAAAATAACACAAATAAATATTGTGTAACAATGCTTAACAATGTGTTCTTTCTATGATGTTAGAGTTTGGTTTAGGTTAGGGAGAGTCCCGTCTGGGTCGTGCACGGTCCATCCCACCCATGTTCACCAAGTCAGCTCCACTTTCATCTGACCACCACACCGACTGCCTGATTATCCCATTAAGGGTCCTAGCCACTAGATCTCTGGCCACTGAAGCTTCTAGTGGGTAAGGTTATGGCCAGTTTTGGGAGGAGATCTGAGCACAAGCCTTTCATCGCGACGTTTCGACCGCTTTTCGTGTCTTCTTCAGGCGTAACTTGTGCTAAATGTTTTAATAAAGTCTCAA
>NW_015624030.1:0-810 GCF_001515625.1 Sinocyclocheilus rhinocerous
GACACCTGTTGTCAAAGAAGATTGCTTGCCTTTGTTCAGACATGGCAGAGATGTCAGCAGGTAACACAGGGGCAGCGTACCCCAAATTTCAGAATGCCTACAGCACCTGCTCATCGGCGTTATGTGCCTGTGCAACCATGTTTTCGCCATGCACCCGCTAACCCAGTGGTTCTCAATTCCAGTCCTGGGGACCCCCTGCTCTGCACATTTTGCATGTCTCCCTTATTTAACACACCTGACTGAGATCATCAGCTCGTTAGTTCAGTTCATGGCTCTCTCCGCTAACAAGCTGATCTCAATCATTACAATAATTACAAAATGTTATCATCATATGAATATATAAGAGTGCTGAATTTAGGTGTTAAGTCAGTGTTAGGCTGAATGGCTAAAACATGACAAGTCTTCAGGAGAGTATTTTATATAGAATAAATTTTAAGTGTAAAAAAGTGGTATTTTATGATCATATTTGTGTTGCATACTAGTGTATGCACTGATTGCATGGTAAAAAGATTAAATGTGTGGTAAAGGTTTCTGATGGTTGCATTTATTGAGGCCCAAAAATTTGGTAATTGGCTGTTAGTATGCTATGTTGTAATGAATGGAAGATATTATCAGTGTGTTATAATAGTTAGATAATTTATTGAGTATGCTATTATGTCAGGGGTATGTGCTTATCCTTTCTGATTTGTAATTCAGTCATTTAGTTGTTTCAGTAAAAAGGTTGCTTGTCCGGATAAAATAGGATTTTTTTTGTGGTGTAAATTAAATTTATTCTGAAGCAATATTCTCATCAGTGTTTTGTCACTTTTG
>NW_015624031.1:0-237 GCF_001515625.1 Sinocyclocheilus rhinocerous
GCTTACGTGGCTTTGTGGAAGGAGACGGTGATATAAAAAAAACATATCTATTATTCGGTTTATTAAAAATATCAACTATGTGTACAGGAGAGCAGCTGATCCCGGAATATGAACGCTACGCGCTGAATTTAAGCACTTTCCTCCCATAGAAAACTGTTATAAAGAATAAACACTTAAAGAGTTAGTTCCCCCAAAAATGAAAATTAGCCCACAAATTACAAATGACCCTCAAGTCAT
>NW_015624031.1:281-547 GCF_001515625.1 Sinocyclocheilus rhinocerous
AGGTGTATATGACTTTCTTCTTTCAGACGAATCCAGTCGGAGTTATATTAAAAATTGCCTTTGATCTTTCAAGCTGTTTAATGCCACTCAGCGGGTGTTGCAAGCATCAGTGCAAAAGAAAAAGCGCCCATCCATAAAAAAAAGTGTCTCACTCGGATGACGTATGAGGTCAGCTTTGCGCTGCTCAGAAGTGACGCACGCAGAAGCGCAGGGGAGAGATCAAAAACAAAACAACGGTCACTTATTAGAAGTACAAAACGAGGATT
>NW_015624032.1:0-519 GCF_001515625.1 Sinocyclocheilus rhinocerous
AAACGACTGAACTCCAGGCAGGCTCGGTGGGCACTCTTTTTCGGTTGCTTCGACTTTACACTTTCCTATCGTCCGGGTTCTAAGAACATCAAACCTGATGCGTTGTCTCGCATTTTTGAACTTTCCGAGCGCCCATCCACTCCCGAGAGTATTTTACCTGAGAGACTCGTCGTCTCCACTCTCGTATGGGAGGTCGAGTCGAAGGTCCGCACGGCCTTAGAAGGGGTAACGCCTCCGCCCGGTTGCCCACCGAGTCGATTATTTGTGCCGGAGAGGTTACGGTCCGACGTCATTCGGTGGAGTCATTGTTCCAGCCTGGCTTGTCATCCAGGGGTGAATCAGACTAGTTTCCTCGTAAAACAGCGATTCTGGTGGCCTTCTATGGCTCGTGACATCCGAGATTTTCTTTTGGCCTGCTCGGATTGCGCTCGTGGTAAGACTTCCAATCGACTCCCTGACGGGTTACTTCAACCACTGTCGGTCCCTTCGAGACCCTGGTCCCACATCTCGCTCGATTTC
>NW_015624033.1:0-567 GCF_001515625.1 Sinocyclocheilus rhinocerous
AATTTACAATTGTACTGATTTTCGGGGAAAACTGCACTCTCTTAGAGTTAATTAATTAATTAATTAATTAATTATCTAATTAATTAGTTAATTAATTGTCATGTTAATTAATTAGGCTAGGCTTTATGTAATAAATATAAAAACGAATTTTTTTACCGCAGTATGTTTCTTTGTGTTCATTTGTTTCGATTCCTCCATGAGTTTGTCTCACGTGAGTCTCAACTGCCGCGACCTTGTTACCCTCCTCCTATGAAATAAAGTTTATGAAGCAAACCTGCTTTGAACACTTTTTTCCAATTTGAGAGCTAGCAATACACTTTTACATAAATCAATTTAACAGAGTTACATTTTATACATTAGCAATTTCACTCGACGTGAAAAACACAATAAGCATGAGCATTGCACACCTCGTGCTCTCCTTGACTAGCAAAACTAGTATCGTGGTGCTATACTTAGCTGCTCTCATCTTCAACACCCACATGAACAATTTAACCACATTTTCCCCAGTTTGGGTATAGACAAACTGGTTTTGCTCAAATAATAACACAATATGACAACAAAATATTT
>NW_015624034.1:0-1433 GCF_001515625.1 Sinocyclocheilus rhinocerous
TAATATGTGGAGTTTGACCGGGAAATTGAATAATTCCCATTTCACTAACCAGTGTTATTTTACAGTTATTATAGTGTTTTATATGTATTTCATTATAGTGTTATGAACAGCGAGTTAAATCCCTACTCAAAGAGAAATAAATTGATCCATAACAGTTAACAGGGATCCATCTAGGAAAGATCCCTGTGGTCCCCGCTCTCATTCTTTAAATTTGTCAACCACAAATTTGCATCATAAACTTCGGGAGAGGCAATTTGCCAAAGTAAATTACAATAAACAAAACTACTACCCAAACTAAACATACTAACCTAGAAATCAGATAACAAATAAAATACAAGTTCTTACCTCCCTGCTAACGTAAACAGGAGAAAACAAACAAAACAAACCCACCTCCCTACCAAGCTCCACTTAAACAAGGTCCAGGAAGTAAGCGACCGAACGTAACAGACATAAAATACAACTAAACTGTTACTTAATTCAGTGGTTGACAACAAATGTCTAAATTAGCGATCCTTTCGTCAACACACGTCACACAGCGGGTACAACAGTAGCCACCAAGAGAGCGGGGAGCCAACGATTCCTTCCACCGGATGGCTTAAGTACTGCGGCAATCCTTCCTGTCTCCAACCAGTTCAGTCCTCCTAATCAGCGCCACCTGTAATCAATTAGAGCGAAAGAGGGACAAAGAAACACACAGGAAAAGACCTATGCACGCGCACGCGAACGAATTATATACCGTTTCCCTAGCAACACACGAATCCATTCGTAACACCTCCACACCAAAAAGATGCAAACCAGAAGTTTGTATCACTATCCAACAACACCTTGAACTTCAGCACCATGAACTCTGGACAGCGCATCTGCAACAATATTCTGCGAGCCTTTGTCGGATATCCAAATAAAACTCTTGCACTATTAACGACCAACGCATTAACCGTTTATTAGAGTTACACATCCTAGACAAGAAAACAAGGGGATTGTGATCAGTGTACACGACAATTGGAAAAGATCTTCCAACTAAGTACACCTCGAACTGTTGCAGCGCTAAAAGTAACTCAAGAGCTTCCTTTTCAATCGTACTATATCTACACTGACACAACGTGAGCTTCTTCGAGAAATAACAAACTGGGTGTTCAATTCCTAACTCACTTTCCTGAATAAGAATGGCACCTGCCCCAGTAGCAGAAGCATCCACCTCTAGCTTGAACGGGCGTCCAAAATCCCGCGCTGAGAGGATAGGAGCGTAACACAGTAAATCCTTAGCTGCTCGGAAAGCTTGCTCACAAGCAGGAGTCCACACAAAAACTCGAGCTGTACTAAGAAGGTCGGTTAACGGTGAAACAACACTAGCAAAATTATGACAGAAACCTCTGTAATATCCTGCCATGCCTAAAAATCTGCGCAATTCTCTTTTATTCTTAGGTACAGGAAAT
>NW_015624035.1:0-354 GCF_001515625.1 Sinocyclocheilus rhinocerous
TAGTTGGCATGCTGCCCAGAGGGTTTAAGAGGACTTGTGCAGCTCATATTTCTGTTAAAAGCACTTACATTGTCTGCTTAAACTGTGCAGCTACCTGAATCACGTTTATGGCGTAGGACTACTTTTCTAGGCGGATGAAAACCTAGTTACAGTGTTTGCACAACTTGCGTTTACTAAAAGAAAGTAACCAGATTTACTGTTTAGCTGTTCATATTCTGAACTGAAAGATAAAAGGATACAACTTTAGACAGGCAGCAGGGTCCGTAAGAGATTCTACACACAACTAATTTACAATAACAAACATAATACCGGTAAAAAGTATGATTTAAAAAAAAAAAAAAAGAAATTAATAGT
>NW_015624035.1:439-597 GCF_001515625.1 Sinocyclocheilus rhinocerous
GTAATTTTGAGTGGCTCAATAGCGCGGTATGCGGTATTATCGCCAAATATATATATATATAAATACAGGGTGCGATTAGCCGGGGGGGGTGGGGGGATTCCCCCGCTCTGGTCTACGCATCCCTGCCTCTGCTGAATTATTTTTGATCTCCGGTGGGG
>NW_015624036.1:0-496 GCF_001515625.1 Sinocyclocheilus rhinocerous
AGTTTTGAGTCTAGATTTGAATGTGACTAATGTTTTAGCACATCTAAACAAACTAACAAATTAGCACATTTTAGCACAAGCTGATTCCAACTGCAGGCGGCAAAATAGCTAAAATCAGATTCCCCTTGTTTTGTGTGAACCCTTGGTATTTCTAACTGACTCGATCCTAATGATCTGAGTGGTCTGTTAGGTTTATATTCAGTGAACATATCTGCGATGTATTTAGGTCCTAGGCCATTGAGTGATTTATAAACGAGTAAAAGTACTTTAAAATCAATCCTAAATGTAACTGGAAGCCAGTGTAAGGACCTGAGGACTGGTGTAATACGCTCAGATTTTCTGGTTCTAGTCAGAATCCTGGCAGCAGCGTTCTGGATGAGCTGCAGCTGTCTAATGGTCTTCTTGGGAAGGCCAGTGAGAAGACCATTACAATAGTCCACCCTATGCTGTATTAAAGGCATGAACAAGTTTCTCCAAGTCTTGACTGGAAACAAAA
>NW_015624037.1:0-550 GCF_001515625.1 Sinocyclocheilus rhinocerous
GTCACTGGCTGGAGGGTGCGGGGGTTCCTTTTTTGGTTTGGACCGGCCATAAGAATCTTGAGTACATCCGTTCCGCCAAAAGACTAAATTCTCGAAAGGCCCGCTGGGCTCTATTCTTCGGGCGTTTTAACTTTAACATCTCCTATCGCCCAGGGAGTAAGAACAGTAAACCCGACGTGCTCTCGCGGCTTTTTGAAGCTGACACTGAGCCCATCGTGCCACCCAGCCGAGTGGTTGCGGCGGTCACCTGGGAGGTGGAATCCAGAGTCCGCGAGGCGCTAGACGGCGTCACCATCCCCGCCGGATGCCCAGAGGGTCTGTTGTTTGTGCCCAGGTCGGTTCGAACCAGCATCCTTCAGTGGGGCCATTCTTCTGGACTAGCTTGCCACCCGGGAGCTGCTCGTACTATTTCGCTGATTAAGCAATGGTTTTGGTGGCCGTCGGTGGCGCGGGACGCTTGCGAGTTCGTGTTGGCCTGCCCGGTGTGCGCGGTGAGTAAAGGCTTTAATCGTCCCCCAGTAGGGCTTCTCCGACCGCTGCCTATCCCTTC
>NW_015624038.1:0-597 GCF_001515625.1 Sinocyclocheilus rhinocerous
TAATATAGTCTATAATATGTGTTCTATTATAGTTCTGTAGCTAAAACCACCATCAAAATGTTTTTCTAGGAATCAGTAACAAGACACACCCTTTGCATTTGAGAAAGAAATCTGCATGCATTTTAAATTAATTTATTAGCAGATTTGAATTTAATTCAATATCATGTATGCTGAATTACAAATGAGAGTAAAACCTGCATGGAAATGCTCTTTTTGGCCCAATTAACAAGACACACCTTTTGAAGTTGAGATGGAAAACTGTATGCGTTTTAAATTCATTTATAAAAGTTTGAATCGGGTAAATCACTCGCATATGCGACTAAATCTTCACTCTGGGCATCTAAATGATGTCTAATATTAGCCAATGGCTAATAAATTCTCAGATTTTACTCGCCAGTCTGTGAAAGGCTTTGTGAGCTTTTTGCTCAATCCTTACATTTCAATAGCTTTTGCTGTGTTGCAGTTTCGCGAATAAAACCAGCATGTACATGCTGTTCCATGAACCAGTAACACGACACACGCCTTATAATTGGGACAGAAGAGCGTATTTATTAGAAATGAATAATGTATTTGTTGCCATTTCAATATTGTGCGTTG
>NW_015624039.1:0-469 GCF_001515625.1 Sinocyclocheilus rhinocerous
TGAATGAGAAACAGAGCCTACTTTCTTCCATTGCATATGTTTATCAACGGCTGAGAGGAGAACGATCACATGAGCGCTACCGTCTTCTTTCTTATCGGCTGTCGCTCCCGAAAGTCGCTCTTCATTTGCATAAAGTTGAAGGATTCTGAACTTTATCGCGTCGCTGGACACGCCCCATCCGGTCGCCAACGGTCGCTGTCGCTCGTGTCACCGGAAATCGCCAGCTCTCCATTGAAATGAAAGGGGATTGTGTCGCTTTGTTGTTGCGTGTCGCTTGCTTGTAGTGTGGGCTTACAACTGAAATGTTCCCAAGTCCAGAAACATAGCAAGGAGATCTGTAAAATAATCCATGTGACATCAAGGGTGCAACCGTAATTTTACGAAGCTACGAGAATACTTTTTGTGAACAAAAGAAAAAAAAAATAGACTTTATTCAACAATTCGTCTCCTCCGCGTCACCCTGTAGCGC
>NW_015624040.1:0-298 GCF_001515625.1 Sinocyclocheilus rhinocerous
TTCTGTAGCTTCTGAAGGGCAGAACTAAATGAAAAAAAAAACTGCTCCTGGAGCATCAGTGAGCGTTTGAACCTTCTGTAATAGGCAAGGCAAGGCAAGTTTATCTATATAGCACATTTCGTACACAATGGTAATTCAAAGTGCTTTACATAAAATAAAGTAAAATAATCATAAAAAAAGAATAATCACAAAAATAAAACAAGGAATTTAAAAACTTTGAAGATGACTTAAAAATTGATTTAAAATGAATTTAAGACGGTTAAAAATAGAAAATAATTATACATACATAAAATACAGT
>NW_015624040.1:390-1777 GCF_001515625.1 Sinocyclocheilus rhinocerous
TAATAGTTGCATATGAGTCCCTCAGTCGTCCTCAGTGTGAAAAGATGCATCTCAAATCATACAGTCACTGCTGGAAAGGGTTCAAATATGCAGAAGATGCTGCAAACCACAGAATTTGTGGGAGCTGAAGGATTTTTCTGAAGAACAGCAGGCAGTTTAACTGTTCAGAACAAACAAGAGACTATCACTAAACAAAAAAATACAGCTGTGGATCATTCAGCTAACAACACAGTATTAAGTAAACTTTTGAACGGAGTCATTTTTATAAATTCAATTATTATTTTTTTCATGTGGACTATATGTAAACATCTTTTATGTGAAATGTCTTATTCAGGTCAGTACTAAATAAACAATAACATGATCCCTCTTATTTTGGTAAAATTATTAACATTTTGCAGATTCTGCAAGGTGTATGTAAACTTTTGACTTCAACTGTACCTATCTGTGGATTTATTAAAAACTGTTTATCTTCATCTTCGTCTTCATGCGTGTTCATCGACACAGTAGCGTGACACGTTTGAATGCACTTTCTAAAGGTGTTAACTTTCTAAATCTAAATCTAAATCTATAATAGAAATAACATTTCTATTATAATGCATTATAACTGTGGTTACAATTATTCATAAGATCATACAATGCATTATAAGGTGAATTACAAACAGAATGAATGCATTAAAACTACTTTTATAATTCATTATAAATAAAGACTTTAAGTAAAGTGTTACTTAATTAATATATTTCTTTATATAGAACATTGATGCAACCACACAATTTTTATATTAAAATTGTTAGGATGGATGTGTACAGGTAATTGACCGAACATCTCCATCTGTACAAAGGCTTTCCTGCATAATCTTTACTTTACAGCCTTTCCTCACTGTCATGGTGCTCTCTAAAGTTGCACAGCAGGTTTCTTAAGAAATGCTAAGTGTGCCGTCCTCAAAACCAATTTAAACAAATACATTTTTTTAATACAGATTACAGACTGTCATTAGCAGCTGTACATGAGCGTATATATGCGCTGTTATTCGGAGACACCTCGTAGTTTGAACAGTTCATATGGAATATGTCTAAGATGAAATATAAATGCATACATTTTATATTCCATCTTAACACAATTATAAGACCCCCCAGAGCATGTACTTTTTGCATACATGTGGTTTTGTAGATAACCAAACTAATTGTTTCTTACCCTAGGAACTTTGGAAATCTTTTCCTTCTTTTCATCATCTATAATAAAAAAGAGAATTCAGAACCGATCGTTAGTATAATCTTAAAGGGATAGTTCACCCAAAATGAAAATTCTGTCATTAGTACTGTCATTAATCGACCTTGAATGTAATAGTTACCTTGCTGTCTATGGGAGGGTCAGAGAGCTCTCGGATTT
>NW_015624041.1:0-697 GCF_001515625.1 Sinocyclocheilus rhinocerous
AAAATTAAGTTATTTGTTTTGTTATATGATTTAATTTCAAGTAAGTGTTTTAATTTTTGTTTTTATTTTAATAGTTTTTTAATGATTTCGTTTTTTTTACATTGTATTTGTTTTAATTTAAGAGTTAATTTACATTTTTTTTTTACATTTTTAAATGATTTTATAAATAAATAATTATTTTTCTATTATAAATTTAAATTTTTTAAAGTTTAATTTTAATTGCTTTTTTTTATTATATATTTTACATTATTACGACTGCATTTGAATGTGTTTTACATTAATCGTTTTTGTTTTAAAATGAGTTATTTTGATTTTACATCTTTTTTATAAAAATTTTAGTAAGCGTTTTATATTAACAGTTTTTAGAATAATTTTTAACATTTTAGTTTTTATTTCAAGTGTTTTGTTTTAGTTGTTTTTATTGTTTATTTTACATTTTTATAATTTAATTTCAAGTATACGTTTTATTTTGCCATTTTTATTTTAATCGTTTTTTTTTTCAGTAAATGTTCATTTTAATTGTTTTTATTTTAAAATGATTTATTTTAATTGACTTTTTTATGATTTCATTTTTCATATTTTCTATTAAAATTATTTATTTATTCATTGCAATTGTATTTTTATGATTTAATATTTAATGTGATTTTAATATGTAAGTGTTTTATTTTAATTGTGTTTATTTATTTATGACTTTACA
>NW_015624042.1:0-569 GCF_001515625.1 Sinocyclocheilus rhinocerous
AACACAGTAAGCAAACTGTTAAGCATCATAACTTTTATTATATATATCAGCCAGTCCATCATCTAATTTGGTTGTCTTTCATCCATCAGGTCTGTCCAAACCACCAAGGGTTCGACAAATGTCCAGCCAGGCTTCAGGATCAGGAGAAATGACTCCTAGATCCAGGTCCCGCAGTCCACGCCAGTTGTCCTAAACCCTGCTCCATAGCACTCCACGCCAGCGGTCCCGCACTCCAAGCCAGCGGTCCCGTACTCCAAGCCAGCGGTCCCGTACTCCAAGCCAGCGGTCCCGTACTCCAAGCCAGCGGTCCCGTACTCCAAGCCAGCGGTCCCGTACTCCAAGCCAGCGGTCCCGTACTCCAAGCCAGCGGTCCCGTACTCCAAGCCAGCGGTCCCGTACTCCACGTCAGCGGTCCCGTACTCCAAGTCAGCGGTCCCGTACTCCACGCCAGCGGTCCTGTACACAAATTATTTACAATTTATTTTCTACAAATACAGAAGCAACAGTTATTCTTTTTCCTTTTTAATTTTAAAATTCTTCTACTTGACCATCTCCTCTTCATCTGTCAG
>NW_015624043.1:0-843 GCF_001515625.1 Sinocyclocheilus rhinocerous
CTTTTTTTAAATGTCACATTGTCAATGAAACAACCTAATTTCTGTCGTTTATTTTTGTGATGTAAGTTCAAAATGAAATTAATAAGTTGTATACATTATTCATTTTGTTAGTGTCATTTATTTGTAAATGAGTCTGAGTACTTTCTGTAAATTTTGTATTTTTGTTTTGCATATTCACATGTGCAAATAAAAGAGAAGTAATTATGTACATTGTTAATTTTTTTAATGTAGCTTATAATTTTTTCACAAAACATTCTTCTATATGTTTATAGGCTCGGCTCCTCAGCGAAAACCTGAATATGCGCTGCATCTGCTGCCTACTTATACTCACGCTGTGATTACCGGCAGCTGGATGCAATAATTGCATGCCAATGTGCATTGGCTCGTTTAGTTTACACTCGAAGTAGATTGGCCTCTCTAAGCGAGATCCCAATTCATCGGTCATCCGACGTGACGTCTCCGTTCTCTCCTTCAGGGAACGAGGGTTACCATACGTAACCGAGACGTTTCTTCTGGACATTGAACTTTTTGAACGTTTTATGAGACATTTAGCAAGTGTATGCTAACTTATGTCCATCAGGGTAGATCGAGTTCAGATGTGCGCATTTACTTTCCCTGCCATGCAGCAGATTAGTTTGGACTGGATATCTTTGTAAATCGTCTCTCCATTGGTGCATAATTATTAAGCAGGTTTTCATTTACAGGTAAAATGGGCCAAAAAAAGAGATTTAACTCACACTGACAAGTCAAAAAAGTATTAAATGCCCATGAGAAGGATGCAATACTATAGAAACTTCAAAATTAAGGCATGCACAGTGCAGGATCAAAAAAAAAAAAAAAAAA
>NW_015624044.1:0-1086 GCF_001515625.1 Sinocyclocheilus rhinocerous
AATGACTTTATTCATTCAGATTCATGTGCAGCTGCATTATATATCGGTTGGTATTGATTGCTTATGCATCATGGCAAGTCAAGTCACCTTTATTTGTAAGCTTTTTATACAATACTGATTGTGTCAAAGCAACTTTACAGTGTCAAACAGTAAAACTGTTTGTCAATACTGGATTTTACCTGAATGTTTGATGCATCATTTGTAGTGTACTTCATATCGTAAAAAGTATTTAATGTACTTGCAGGTAATACATTAATAAAATACAAGACCACTTAAGTGTACCTAAAAAAGAGACACTTAAGTACACTTACAAATACTTAAAATAATGAATTTTACAAGTTTTACTTTATTTTTTAGTCTTTGTTTTAATTATCATTTGTCATGTTATAAAGTACACTTGTTTTGATGTGTTGACTAACATACTAAAGCACATGTAAAGTAATTGATTATCATTTTAATTGTAGTGTTATTTAATATTACATTTAAAGTTAATATATTTTAAATGCACTAAATGTAAAAAAAGTGAAGTTAAAAAATGTTAAAGGAGGTAAAAAAAAAAGGTAAAAAATGTACTAAATTGCAACACTTGTTACAAATATGTAATTACAAATAGGCCTATATGTAAATACATGGCATACACGTTTCGAACGTGTTTAAACAAGGTTGAACTTTAGCCTTTGGTTAGCTATAACGGGGTCATTTAGAAAAGGGGCGTGTCCAAAAGCCCATAAAGCCTAAACGCAAAACTCAAAACTTTTTTTTTGGCTTTTTAGGCCCAAGAGCCTATAAAGCCTAAACGGAAACTCAAAACTTTTTTAAAAACGAAATTAGATGAGCACATGCGGCAGGTAATTCTAAACAAGCATGCAAAGTTTTATGGAGATCGGAGAACAGGTGGCGCTAAAACAGTTAAAAAGGCTAAATGACCTCAAATTGCAAAAGATCACATATGTTCACATATTCAAGCATACACTAGATCTTCACATCGTACTGTACATAATTTGACATAAAAAAAAAACTACTTTTGCAAACTCCTCCAATCCGACCATAGGTTGTGCTGGAACGGTCAAAAACATTAAAAATCAT
>NW_015624045.1:0-519 GCF_001515625.1 Sinocyclocheilus rhinocerous
GAGCTGAGAGACGCTGTGAAGTCTCATAGAAATTAATATCATGCAGTATGTAGAAATATCAGAAAGCATATTAAATTACACATTTTATATGGAAATAGTAGTAATTATATCTGTTTTTTTCTCCATAGTAACATGCATTGAAACAACTCCCACTAATGAACCCAAGACTAGGGAACAGTTCCAGTGTAAGGCATAAACAAACACACACACATGCTGGCACACCTATCATAATGAGGACTTTCCATTGACATAATAAATTATATGATGAGGTAATGATATTTTCTATCCTTTGACCTCACCCCCATCCCTAAATATAACCCTCACAGAACACTTTCTGCATATTTACATTTTAAATAAAAATTTGCTATGTATTTAGTCATTTAAAATTATGAGGATTGTAATGTCGACCCAATGAACAGTCTCATGCACTTAGAAAGCAGTATGCATTTACAGTCACAAACTAACAATAAAATATAATCGTGTTTTATCTCCATTAGATTCCTGCCAGCTCTCTCTGGA
>NW_015624046.1:0-769 GCF_001515625.1 Sinocyclocheilus rhinocerous
ATTAATTTATAATTTATGTTGTGCATTGATTTTCACTTGTATGTGAGAATTATTACGTAGGCAGCTGACGTTAATTAAATAATTTGCAGCTTTACTAATTTCCTGTTCATCAATAAGGTGAGAACCAGAGCCATTATAAACCTAAATATACTTGATTGAATTAAATTAATTGAAAAGTGTAGTGTAGTAGTAGTAATAGTATATGTTTGCAGTCGTAATGATGACAGTAGCGCACACAAAACAGTATTTGATCCGTGCTCTGGCACGGTTAGCGCTCACACTGCATGCGTACTGAGCCCAACCGAACCGTGAACTGGCCTACCTCTTCCAACCGGGCCAGGGACCGCGCGGCACGGAGCGCTCACACTAAGCAAACGAACCGAGCTTTGGGGGTCAAACGCGCTCGGGCATGGTTCAAAACGCCTAGTGTGAGTACACCCTTAATGTTTAGTGTTTAGGCTATATAGTAAAGTGTTCAAAACGCATAGTGTGAGTACACCCTCAGAGTTGTGATTGAAACAGTGAGAATATGTCTTCATGGCTAAGTGTAAGGACCTCACTTTCACAGAGCAAAACATGTAAAAGTCACAATGAATTAGGTTGGTGATACCTGTGACTAGAGTCTCTCCTCTCATATTTTTCCATATTTGTATCAGGCATGGCGCAGTAATACATGAAGAGCAAGACTGCTTCCTCAAAGCTTCTTTAGAACAGAAATGAAGACAGTTTTAACCCTCTACCGCATGGTGTAGCCATATGGCAACATACT
>NW_015624047.1:0-587 GCF_001515625.1 Sinocyclocheilus rhinocerous
ACAGATATATTCGCTGTCAATCGATAAAAATAAATAACTAATTAAATCGCACATTTTTCTGAAATTAATCGCGATTAATCACAATTAATTCCCCCCCCTAATATTTAACCATTGGCTATAGCCATTCAACATTACAGTATAATTGAGAGCTATCAATTTTAACATTTATTAGACTTTAAAAAATAACTTCTAATTTAAGTGAACTTAAAACAATCTTTACATAAACCCATTATAATAAATGTCATATTTACCTGTGCCCTTCAGCAGAAATATACTGAAATTGAAATTGAAGTTATCAAACACTAACTTCTAAATTAAATATAGATGAATCCTTAAAGCTATAAAAGTTATTTTTTCCTTTTTTATTTTCTTTGTCCTTTGATTAATAGACATCACAGCAGCTGGTTATCAGGTTATTTTGGCTGTTATTACTTTAAGAGCTGCCGCTGCTGAACGTGACGCGGATCTATAATTAAAATATACAAATTTTAATTAAAACAAATTTAAAATGAGTAAATGCTGTAATAGTATTACAAATTATATTAAAATAATACTTCTCAAAAAGGACAGTTCATCCCAAAATAGTT
>NW_015624048.1:0-2341 GCF_001515625.1 Sinocyclocheilus rhinocerous
TGCCACATCTCCTCTTCATCAAGTTCATGCATATCCTCTCCATCTTTCTCAGAGCATCCATGAATTCCAACATATTCATGTACAACTGAAATACAACGAGCATAATAAAATCCACTTATTCCACTTTGTCAGGTTTTTGTCCTTAAAATAATCTTGAGTATAGGACTAATTTCTTATGAATCTCATCACAAGCCTCCTAATTCCAAAACCATGTGAGGGGTTCACATTAGCATTATTTTTGGATCTTTGAGAAAGGTATGAATTTGATTTAAATTGCTTGAGTTTGTTTATTTAGTTTTGTTGTGTTGTGTTTTTGGATATATTGTCTAGTCTGCCCTGGTGCTTGAGCTTGTAACTGAGCCAAAAGACTTAGTTGGATCAGTTTTTATTCCTTTCCTTTATAGTGTTTGTACATTGTTTGTTCTCAAGGTTGTTCTTTAAAAAAAAAAGTAATTTCACATATTCAATTTGTGATAATAAAAGTAAAAAATTAAGAGCAGTGATATAAACATTTATTTCTTAAACACTTGCGGACAAATTATAATCTTTTTTTTTTACATTACTTTATAAAGATATTTTACAAATTAAAATAATTTTTTCATATGCTCCGTGAAGCTACTCATTGTCTTTTATTTTGTATTACATGCTCTTTTGTTTTATATGTCACCACAATTTCATGGAGTGTTTGTTCCTGTAGAACTCTGAGATGATTTTAAAATATACAGTATGCAGGGCGTGCTTTCAATGCAATATTCACATAGCAAATGGTGAATCAATATTCATATAGTGAATATCTATCCATGCTTTTTCCAAAACCAGTGGAGGTTTTAGTAGCAAAACCTACACAGGTGTGTGTTTGTTTGTAACCAGTAACAGTAACAGTCGGTGTATTATGTTCAATATATCATTACCCAGTTGATCCTGACTATAACTGTTTAACAAATAATTTCAACATAAATTCAGTCTGATTAAAGCATATAATAATTTTAACTATAATCCAATGCAGTACCAAGTGATTAAAACTTAAACTTACTTTCAGCATCAGTTGAGAGAACAATGGTTAAAGTAAGAATTGTTGTGTACAGCTCCATCTTGATTGATGAGAGTCGAACAAACATCAGAGAAATACTTAACAGAAATGAAAAAAGCAAGTATTAGCTTTTGTATCCTCCACTCAGAGTTCGACCCACACAGTGACATTGATGTATCTAGGAGGAAGAAAAGGTTTTCCTCATTCACCTGTCAGGCAGCTCTCTAATCTTATCTGATGTTTTGATTCCTTCTGTCTGCAAGTGTAAATACAAAAGTGCAGAAACAAACCATTTTTTGTTTGCAGAAAGGAGCAGAGGAGACAAAGGAACTTTTAAACCCTTAAAATTATGTAATTTAAAACATAGGTAACATGACTAACTTAGCATTGCCCTTACACTGACAGTCATTTAAAAAAATAGTTTGAAATCTTTTTCACTAATAAGTTACTTTTTTAACAAATAATGATGCAGTATAACAAAATGCTAGTATTGTTGTTTTTATTTTATAGCATAAACAGCTTTGCAGTCGATAAATAACAAAATGTATTGTTGTTTTTATTTTATAGCATAAACAGCTTTGCAGTCGTGCAAACTTGGCAATAATGAAACACTCTGCTAGAATGTCTCTTTGGCGCAGATAAACACAATATTACTCTTACTATTTCTCCAGTTTGTAGGCTACTGTATGTATGTATGTATTTGAGTGTTCACTATTTCCATAGTGTACAGCATTTACTGTATGCATGGAATAGCCAGAGGATCTACACATCAAATGAATAAATAAACATGCACTTTAATGTCATCTTTACTATTTAGAGGAGCTGTTACTGTGGCACAAACCAAAATGAAATTATTTAAATGTTTGAACCAAACTCTCCCATTCTATTTCTGCAAGCCCCTTAGATATCAACTAAAAAACACACAGCTGCCCCCTCCTCCAGTGAGAGCTCTCCTGCTGCTGCCTCAAGCCAAGGCCAACACGCTCCTCCAACTGCTGTAGGTGAACAAAAAACACATGATATCAGCTCTAAGTGACATTTAGGGTCCCCGCTATGATAGCAGCAACATTCATAAATGTTTACAGAGCAAGCAGGAACCCAGTGTGCCTGTAGCTTTCTCTATTTTTTTTCTGTTTTATTACATGATACTCTCAGAAAAAATGGTACACAATGGTACAAATAATGTTCCTCAAAGAACAGTTGTGTACCTTTTCAATAACTGTACTTTTAATGGTACAGTAAAGACCTCTGATGATACTGTTGGGCACCTTTCAAGGTACAACTGAAATGAAGGTACATAAAAGTTCTCAC
>NW_015624049.1:0-582 GCF_001515625.1 Sinocyclocheilus rhinocerous
AAAATGATCTCAAACGTACTGCGCGCTCTCTTCATTTTATCAAATAATCATAATAAATCACACTTATTCATTTTACAATCCTGCCACTAGCATTTTATTCTAGGGATGCTCCGATCCGCCTTTTTCGCCTCCGATACCGATTCCGATACCTAGGGTTCGGTATTGGCCGATACCGATCCGATACCAGTGAAGTTTTTTCCCCCATTTAAATAAATGTAGAATTTATATATCTCTGTGTGTGGAACTGATCATCATTCTTTCACAATCTACTAGATACAGACTACTTAATTATAAAGAAAAATAAAATAAACAATAAATATGAAAAAATATAGGCCTATGTATATTTATAATCTATGACAAAAATTTATCATAAACTAGGTTAGTGGATAATTCGGCAGCAAAAGTTATTCTAGAAAAATCAGTGCACAATAATTTTAGAAATCCAAACATTTAGTGAAAAAACAATATTTTGTGGGGAACAAATAAAAGTGTTGCACTAAATATGGTAAAATGTTACACATTGCTATTTGTATTATTATAAAATCCATTCATTAAAAACATGCATGAATGTATTTATATATA
>NW_015624049.1:752-854 GCF_001515625.1 Sinocyclocheilus rhinocerous
TACAGTCTATGAGCACGAAGCGCTTACAATGTGCGCATCCGGTGTGCAGAATGATCGGCTTGAAGCAACATGGAGTCACAGCCTGACGCCGTGTTGCTTCAA
>NW_015624050.1:0-522 GCF_001515625.1 Sinocyclocheilus rhinocerous
ACCAAATTGAATCTTGTATAATTTAAAAAATAAAGTTCATTTCATTTGATGAGTTAAAGTAATGGAAAAACATGTTGACTTGACATTGATTATATAATTTTTTTACAGTGTAATAATTAAATTATGTCAACTTTTATTCATTTTAACATTTTTAACTTGGAGACATGGGTAAAATGATAGAATCCTTTAATATGAGTTGAATACCTGATACCACACACAGAACAGAATCAAATGTTAGAGAAATGTTAGATAAAATGCTTTTTATAAATGCAGTGACACTGGCGATATTTAATTAACCTCACTGATAAAACACAATAAAATCCTACTATTGCTATTATTTCCATGAATTCAATATTCTATGAACCTAAAAGATTCATAAAAATGTATGTGTATGTATATCAAGATGCAATAACTTATAGTTCTGTCACCATAAACATTTGCACATTAGAAAAAGGTGCCACTATGTGCCTGAGAGGCCGATTTATTTATGGTTGGGGTTAGGGGCTCGAAATATCTCTGCAT
>NW_015624051.1:0-820 GCF_001515625.1 Sinocyclocheilus rhinocerous
CTGCTACTACTATGGGGTATAGCTCAAAAAGGGCAGTTGATTTGGCAGTTTGGCTTGTGTCAGTGAGCTCAGGTGGCCAGGTTGAGGCGAACCACCGTCCTCCGTAGAAACCTCCAAAACCAGTGGAGGTGGCAGCGTCAGTGAATAAGGAGATGTCGCAAGGTCGGGACAGAAAATCATCGTAGAAGAAGGTTATGCCGTTCCAACTCTTTAAGAAGGTGATCCATAATTTCAAGTCTGCCCGACATGGTTGGCTTAAAGAAATTATTTGTTTTAGATCAGAGGCTGAAGAAGCAAGAGTTAGCAGGTGGGAAATGAAAGGCCGGCCTTGGGGAATTATGCGCATGGCATAATTTAGGTGGCCTAGAAGCGAAAGCAAATCATGCTTGCTGCAATGGTTAGAATCTAACCAGTTTGATGCGATTGTGACTATGCAATCTATTTTTTCTTTGGGGAGAGAGGCTTGGAGTTTGACGGAGTCAAGGAGGATACCGAGAAATTCCAAGGATGTAGAAGGGCCCTCTGTTTTTTCGGGAGAGAGGGGAACTCCTAGTTTTGAAAACACTGATTGGATGACGGGTAGGTGTTTGGCTGCAGGGGAATGACTTGGAGAAATAACGAGGAAATCGTCGAGGAGATGGATGAGGTATGGGATGGCATAATTGTTTTGTAAAATCCAGCAGAGCGCTTCAAAAAGCATATCAAAAATTTTTTGACTGCTTTTACAGCCAAAAGTAAGACGGACTGCGAAGTAGAATTTTTCGTTCCAACGGATGCCAAACAGATGCCAGAAATCTGGGTGAATGGGCATGACTTTAAA
>NW_015624052.1:0-1251 GCF_001515625.1 Sinocyclocheilus rhinocerous
AATGAAATATATTTATTAGATGGTAAATTATCATCACAAACACATTCAGGATCAGAGATTACAGATCTAGGATTAGAGAGATCTGCTTCAAAAATTCAGGACTGTAGCTTTAAGAGGAGGTGCTAGAGACAACCTCTGCTTTACAATGAATGAATATTTACTTAACATTTGGTGTTGCAGATAAATTGAAATATCATCCTGGAAAATGATGCTTTTTTTGCTTTTGCTCTGTTCTCTTGTGGGTAAGTATTTAATTTCAACCCTTTTAACAATTGTTTTCTTAATCTGGTCATCTGTAAACTTTTCCTTCATGAAATAAAATTTTTTTTTCATCTGCAGATGTCAGTTTTGGGAATGTCATCACACCAGTTGAAACTCATATGTCTGGGACAGAAGGGGATATTATAAGTCTCTCCTGTAGCTACTCCTCAGCAAACAGTCTGCTTTGGTATCGCCAGTATCCTGGGTCAGCCCCTGAATTTTTTTATGTTATTCTTCATGCTACTGGGGCAGTTTTACTAAAATCTAAAGTTGTGGATCAAGATCCTCGGTTCTCTGCAAAACTGAATGAAAAGAAAACCCATGTGAACCTGGAGATCTCCTCTGTACAAGTCACAGACTCTGCGATGTACTACTGTGCTCTGGAGCCCACAGTGACAGGAAAACAAACTACACTGTACAAATACCTCACTTACTGTGGGAGAACTTTGAAGCATTTAGCATATTTTCATCGCCATTTGGAGGATTTACCATTCAACATCCAAACATCCAGCAAAAAAAAAAAAAAATGTATGTGCTTCAACTTCTCATGTTATGATTTAGTATTATATAATATTAATATAATATTATATTATTAAATACATTTAGTATAATATAATATTGATATAATATTATATTATTAAATACATGCTGTTCTGAGTTTTAGCATAAGGGGGCAGTGTAATATCACAAATGAAGATTCTTCCTCTCTTAGTCAAGCATTTCCCTGACATCATGCTCCTGCTTAGTCTCACAAGTATTTGTTTGGAACTTTTCCCCCCGTCCTTTTAGAGTTTTTATAATGTAATTCTACCCCAATCAAACACACCTGAACCAGCTAATCAAGGTCTTGAAGATTACAAACTTTGCAGGACAGTGGGTCTCTAGAAGCATGGTAAAATACGGTTGTGGCTAGACAATAAATAAAATTTTCTACCTATTAGAAAATGTGTTTTATTAACGTCTACACCTACCCCAACCCTAAACCTACCC
>NW_015624053.1:0-550 GCF_001515625.1 Sinocyclocheilus rhinocerous
CCTAGCCTTCCTGCTACTGGATTTGTAAGTCTTATATGTAAATTTTTTCTTACTGTTATGTACTTTTGAGCTTATTAGTTGTTATTAGGCTGTGTTCCGTAATTTATAACCGTAAGGTAGCCGAGAGGTAAGGTAATGTTGCCGGTCTCGATAGCTTGCACGTTATGATCTTTCGATAGCTAGCATGTCGTGCCTCGTCTCGAATTTATTTACGACACTGGTAACAGACAATTGCGCTTATCAACCACATGGGGGAACCGTGAGCAAAAGTTACATAGTGCCGCTTTAAAATAATAATTTTTTTTTTTTTTTAATTTGTAATTTGATATTTAACACCACCCACTAAAATATTTAAAGTACTATTTCCATGGTCATGCAATGTCTGATTTTAAAATAGTTTTAACAGGATGAATTTTGAGGTTTTTAAGCTTTTAATCTTCAATGATTACTAAAATATGTGACAGGGAAAAAAAGGCAATAAAAACACCAAAGTGTAAGGCAATTATCAAAGTCTGATAAAATGTTTGATTTTCAAATGAAAAAAAAAGAA
>NW_015624054.1:0-1152 GCF_001515625.1 Sinocyclocheilus rhinocerous
CCGCGACAGCGACACGTGACAATAAGCGACATGGGATTCTATTTTCATGGGATTCTATCTACATGGCGGCAGGAACAACATATACAATATGACAGTGATAATATCAGGTAATGATTATGGACTTTATTCAATGTTAAAAGTGTCTAATGCGAGTTTGAATATTATTTTACACTATCTTTATAGCCATAGTGAAAGCAACAATAGATATTTTACCTCAGATCTTGAAAATAAATTAAAGCAAACTTGTACGATAAAACTGTGAACTCACTGTGACCAACACGTGTATTCCATTACAAAGATATCAGTCACTCAAAACCGTTCAGTCCATTCACATTTGAATCATCTATTTTCCGTGTCCACTTTTCTTTTCTACACATTCACTATGTTTTTGCTGTCACATCGTATCTACACTGGACGCGACAAAGCATTGCAAGTCAGTTGAACGTTGTGTCAGTACGTTATAAATAGAATGAGTCAGCAGTTTACTGTCGGGGATTTGACTTGTCGTGTCGCGCCACATCCAAGACAGCATCACTGATTATAACGAGTTCTATTGTATTTTATTGCGCCGCGCCGCGCCGCACCGCTCGTGTCCAGTGTAGACACGATGTAAGTTAATGTAGCTTTATGATGCTGTGTTTGAATTTTCATGCCACATTATTTGAAATTAGCGCGGGCCAAACTTTTTTCTCTCACGGGCCGCCTATTGAGGAACCCTGCTTTAAAGCTTGCAAGCTGAACATAAATGTGATTAATTCAATATAGTCTTGTATTTCACATGTAATAAGGGTGTCAACATCATGTATTTTGATATGCTCTGTATGGCATGTCCATTGATCAGTATTTATAATGTGAATATAGGTCTCCTGATTGCAGGCACGTGCACACATAGACATCAAAGGGGGCTTGAGCATCTGCCCTTTTTCTTCCTCAAGAGAAAGTGCCCTTTTTTATATATAATAAATGAATATATGTGTGCGTGTTTGTATGTTTCTGTTTGCGCAACGCGTAAAAAGACTGTATAAGTCATTATAATCAGTAATTATGTCCCCACTGGATGCAACAAATGCCTCATTTGTAATGGGTTTTAATGTTTTTGAATGTGTAATGTCTTGTCGCTCCGGCCGGGACACGGCATCAACAGTATGTGAG
>NW_015624055.1:0-685 GCF_001515625.1 Sinocyclocheilus rhinocerous
AGTGTCGAGAGACCGACTCGAGAGGGAACGTCTCCGGTTACCTAATGTGACTTCAGTTCCCTGAGAGACACTGCGTACGTTGCCATGTTACATAGCTCAGTCTTTGTCAGCTGCACTCTGCTTCAGTCCAAAGATTCTGAGGCAATGGCGTACAGCGCCACCTTATTTCACGCCTGCCTCTATTTCACACGCTTGAACGCCATTGGCGGGGGGATTCTCGACCTCTTCGCACACGCTTGAACGCCATTGGCGGGTGAATTCTCGACATCTTCGACGACATCTCCCTCCTGTCAGGGAGCCGAGGTTACGTTAGGTAACCGGAGATGTTTTGTCCATCATATACGGCTGCATCTGAGGCAGTAAGTGCATCGCATTACATTTTCATCAACTTCCAAGTTATAAAGTTTATTGTAGCTATATGGGCGGTCAGTTTTTTAATTGTTGAATACATTTGGTCAAAATCTCATGATATAAGAGATGAAGCGCTATGTACAGGATATATAAAACAGTATATTAGCTACACCTAGACTGTAAATGCTAAGACTCTTCTCCACTCTTCAAACACACAAAAAAACATTAGTCTTTATAGACATAGTGTTTCTTGAGTAAAGAAAACACTATACTTATTCAAACAACAGTTCTTTATTTACCCTTGCACTGCAAGCAAGCAGAGATCTGTCTCCAG
>NW_015624056.1:0-509 GCF_001515625.1 Sinocyclocheilus rhinocerous
GTGCAAACTTTGAGCAAGAGTTATGCCGGTGAACGTCTTAATCTCAGTCAATTCACTTTAAAGTAAAAACGGAATGATGGAGCTTTCGGCATAGGACACCGCATATTCTCTCAGAGACGACGAGAGACGAATCTACTTCAACATATGCTGATAACGGTATATGGCTAACTGTATTCCCTTAATATTTCTCTTGTGGCCGTACATAGTGAAAATTTTTTTTTTTGTGATAAACAGGTTGTTTTTGAAAGTCGGTGCTTGAAATGGGCTAAAGCTTTTTATTTAATTGATTCTTACTGATGAATGTAGTGTTAATATTTTAATTATAGGCCTATAAGTCATTGTATAATAGACCTGTTTTAGAAGACCTTTTTTACAACATGGTAATTGAGGAGTAAATAGCCTAATCTTTTTTTTATCCTTGCAGCACATTAGTTATGCGGTAATATTGTGGGGCAAATTAATTGTAATTTTAAATTAATAATAAAAGTAGGCTAACTTCATAATAATAA
>NW_015624057.1:0-177 GCF_001515625.1 Sinocyclocheilus rhinocerous
AAATATATATTTTTAATAAATAATAATCACTATAAATATATTTCCATTTTTTTCTTATAAATGAATATTTACATAACAAAATTAAATATAATTATATGTAAATATATTTTTATATTATATAATATTTATTATATAAACAATAAACATTTATTTTATATATATATATATATATATATG
>NW_015624057.1:227-610 GCF_001515625.1 Sinocyclocheilus rhinocerous
TATATATATATATATATATGTTTATTTACGTAAAAGTCACTTTTTGGGTTGTTTGATCTGCTCAGCAAGTCCTTTGAAACTATATTACTATTAATAATAATAATTATTATTATTAAGAATAAAGAAGCACACAAATATACTCGACGATATTATTGATCTCACTAATGAAAGTATGCTGATCTAAATTATTAATGGATGACTATGGTGTTAACTAGTAAACATACTAGTTTTTCTCTCTTATATCACTTTAATGTGAGTGATATAAACAGCACATGAAGTGAATCTCTCACATGTTTAACACATTATGAGCTTCTATTAATAATGTCACTGAACTTCACAAATGCTATAGTATGCTATAGATATATATATATATATATATATAT
>NW_015624058.1:0-444 GCF_001515625.1 Sinocyclocheilus rhinocerous
CGAGAACCAAGTTTTGTTTACAGCACAGGGAAACCACGTGAACTATATCTGTAGTTTGTGCCGCCGCTGCAGCCTCCTCCATCTCGTGGAGTTCCTGGTCGGTTTACTCCGGTTCAAACAAATATGGCTGGGCAAAAAACTCATTCTCCTCTTGCCTTATATCGAAATCCTCAGACATTTTTACTCAGAATCTTTGTTTTTGTAGTACTAGTTCATGACAGGTGTTTTGTTTCGCTTTCTCCTCTGTGCTTCCGCGTTCGTCACTCTCTCCCCGAAGCTTACGTTTCGCCTTCTGCTACACTTACGCCATACGCTTGAACACCTTGTCCTGAACGTGCCTGCTTGAGCGACCGGGAAGCTGGAGATTACAGTTTATACATTTTTAAAAATCTATATTTTTCTTACACTAGCGCATCTTTTCGCTTCAGAAGGCCTTTATTAACA
>NW_015624058.1:627-2745 GCF_001515625.1 Sinocyclocheilus rhinocerous
CTCGAAGTGGATTGGTCTCTCTAAGCGAGATCCCAATTTCGTCGGTCATCCGACGTGACGTCGAGAGTGACCGACTGAAAGGGAACTATCCCTTTAACAGTTGAGTCTTATTCTACTCTTATTCTATTGATGTATTATTTTTGCAGCCTTGTGACACAGCCGCTGACGTTGAAGGGACTGTGACGCTACCAAGCACCCCTCGCTTGATTGTTCAAGGTAATGTTGATGTCTTCCTCATTTTTGTGTATTTTCAAGTGTCACGTTGTCCACAGATTTGTTGTGAGCAGTTTCATGTAGGAACTATTTTCTTTCTAACAATTAGAATTATTGCAATTTTTTTTTTTTAATTATTCATGTAAGACCCAGTAGATAGAATATGCTGCCATACTACTCTTTTCACTCTAATTTCTTAAAAAAAAAAAAATTCTTGATTCCTTTTCTGAACACTAGGGCATGATGACTATATATGGTTTTGTTTCAGGTGACACAATGAAGCCGGGACATGGATGCTGTCTTTGGAGGGTCAAGTGGTCATGGGGCCTCACCCTGACTTTACAACTGGTCTGGCTGCCATTTTTGCCAGCTACTATAATTTCAATCTGAAATATTCTGACGATGCTTCTTGCACTCTGGAATTTATCCAAAGGTAATGTCTACATTAATATTGTATTTGAGGGCTTTTTTTTAATTTGGTGGGTTAAACAAGGAATGTTTGGATGTGCTGTGTTTTTACAAGCCGCACAGGACTGCAGCAGCCAAACGGTGAAGACCCCCATCTCCCCCTCAGACAAGTGATGTGTTGTAGACTCAACTATTGTGTCTGTGCTGGAGACCAGAGAGGAAGCTGTTTTTAAAAGGGTGGAGCTCTTACTCCATCCTCTGCACATGTAAATGATATAAATTGTTTGCAAATGCTCTGCCAGGGTAAATCACACACCTCTACTTTGTTGCAGGATCGCTCTTGACTGTGTGTTTGTGATGGAAATGTTTTTTCAGTTGCTGTTATCTAAATGGTTGCAGTTTAACTGAACCACTATGGCAAGCCGTTTTGACTTTTATTCCTTCACAGGATATGAATTCTTGATATCAACAACTTGATTTTCACTAGTTAAAATGCTAATTCTTGATATCAGAAATTAAATTTCAACTAGTAAAAACTATCATTCTTGATATCTGTAATTGTATTTTCACTAGTTAAATGTCACCATAGGCTGCCATTCAAATTCAATTGTTGATATCAAGAATTGATTTTACTAGTTGAACTTCCAATTTCACATATCAGAAATACAATTCTTACTAGTAAAAACCTTTATTTTTGATATCAGTAATCACGTAGTTACTAGTGCAAATGGCTATTCTTGATATCAACAATTAAATTGTTACTAGTGACAACTTCTGATATCATGAATGTGATTGATACTAGTAAGAAAGCCATTTTAGATATCAGAAATTACTCTTCTCATTATTAATATCAGAAATACATTCTCAGATATCAGAAATAACAAATGTAACAAGTTGAAATACATTTACAGATATCAAGAATTAACATTTCAACTAGTAACAATTGAATTCTTGATATCAGGAATTCACATTTTTACTAGTAGCAAAGTAATTATTTATATCAAAATATATATTTCTACTAGTAATAAATACAAAGCTGATATGTGTATTTTTTTATATCTGTTATCATTTTGTCACCTTTTTAACATTTAACCATAGAACCACAGTAATGCCACCTTGTTTAAACTGAGCTAACTTAAGTTTTGCTCTGTAGTGCAACAGCTGTGATCCACTAAAGGTGGTGACTGGTTAATGACACCTTTTTCATCCCACTTGAATGAAACTAACAGCTTTCCTCTGCCTTTTTGTTTATAGGTGCTTCGAAACTAACAGCTTTCCTCTGCTTTTTTGTATATAGGTGCATCTTGGGAATAAATCCAGAGACAGGCACGAAGTCAAAGAGGCAGAGAGAGGTCACATCAACCAACAAGTCTGCACACTAATCAGAAAACTCATTGAATGGATGACAGTCTACACTGTAAAAAATAAATGTGTTTTTACAGAGAAAAAACTGTAGAATTTTACAGTCATATCACATTTTGATCAGAACTGTGAATT
>NW_015624059.1:0-884 GCF_001515625.1 Sinocyclocheilus rhinocerous
TCAGAACGCGACACTGTTTGAAAGGGGTCCCTTTTCACTGTTGCATTATAGTGAGGGAACAGCTGTATGTGTTACTAAGCGTGAAAGTTCCGAAACTGAAGCTGTAGAACTAATAGAACGTGATGACACAGAAGAACTCATCTACAATATCCACATTGACCGCCACAAATATTCACCGCCCCCTGCCATCAGCTCCCGCGTCTCACACACACGAGCGCGACTTTAGCACTAGATTTAGCAACTTCAGACCCTTTTAGCGGCTTTTTTCCATAGAATATTCATACTGACAAACCTACGTAAATTCGTCCCCCGCAATTTTTCGGGCAAGTGTGTTCGCATAGAGGTTTTCAAGAGCCGGTATGAATACATATAGATTTAAATTCAAAGAAACAGGATAGTCTGTGCATGATCTGATGTTTTATTCGGACCCAGAATAAGGCGAGATGAACATCGCGGAGCGCTAAGCACTCCATGCAGTGTATGTTTCATTCATACTCGAAGCCGTAGGGCGCTCTCGCGCAGACAGTCCTATGAGGAAATTCCTAATATTATGGACAAAAGCGTCCAGCTATCTCTGTATGAAAACGGTTGTTTTCACAGAAAACAGAAACGTTTGGAAACATGAAGATTAAACATACGATTGCGACAATATATGGTTTATTTGTGTTTGTCAAGTCATCTCCAGGTAATAAATAAAGTATATGAACAATGCAGTATGCAGTACAAATATTTTTACAAGGCTATTTCAAATAACTGTTTTCTATTTGAATATATTTTAAAATGTAATTTATTATTATGTGATAAAAAAGTGTTTGTAGTATAAACAAATCATTATTATCGGTTATTGTCCAGCAGTTATCTGATTTCTAAGCCAATTAAAAGCT
>NW_015624060.1:0-1084 GCF_001515625.1 Sinocyclocheilus rhinocerous
ATAACTATGACTGGGACTGTCATATACATAACATTATAATGAGAAGTTCACTATTATAATAAAATGCTGTGAATTTTTAGAGTTTAGTTGCCATGTTTCGCTGCGGGATTATGAACATTGTGCGTAATTCTAGACATTCCCACAGATTTTGCGATTATAAAGCGAGAAATTCCCGCAAATATTTATGCACTAAAGCATGTAGGTTGAATCCAAACAGATTATCAGAGCAGATCAGTCGTTTTAAAACTTTCTGTGAGATGGAATTTCACAAACAGTGTGAGTGATTGAGTGGTACTGTGTCTTCTGGAATTTCACAGTGCGAGTGATTGGGATTGAGTGGTACCTCGTCTTCTCCCACTCTCTCAAAATGCACAAATAGCCTCACATCCATAATATCCACGTTGAGTTTGCTCTGCAAGCGAGCTGCACGCAACAATACAAGACTAGCGCGTTTCGGACAGTTGACAATTGTCACTCGCACGTCATTTTAAGTCGTCAATTTAAACATTCAAGCTATTTTAACCCATAAAGCACTCGCACACTCTCTGAGAGACGGTCTTCAATGCGCTCTCATCCAAAGCGTGCACAGCCACCTCTCAAACAGCTCACGACTCTCGAGTGCCAGATTGAGTTATTATATATTTGATTAAAATCACTTCCTTATTGTCCAGCTATTCCATTTTATTTATCCATGGCACATGCATTTTTATATGTAGCCTAAGCAATGTTGTCCAATGACTTCTTTGCATTATTTAATTTTATTTTAAATTTAAGGCAATAGATTTTTTGTTAACATTTTACAAAGCAACAATTTTTAAAGTCTCATTTGTTAATGCATTAATTAACATTAACTAACAGAGAGCAATTATTGTTATTAATATTATTATTAAGTTAAAAATGAATCTAGTGCTCTTTAGTATTGCCATGTGCCATGCCATGAGCCCTACCCCCACAGCAAACAGAACTGAACCGAACCATGGCTCCAAAACCGGGATATGAACCGAACCGTGGCATTGGTATATCGTTACACCCCTAGTGTGTGTGTGTGTGTGTGTGTGTGTGTGTGTGTGTGTGTGAATGTGAG
>NW_015624060.1:1114-1244 GCF_001515625.1 Sinocyclocheilus rhinocerous
ATATTCATCGATTTTTTTAAAAATATTAAATTATAATATATTATAAATAATTAAAATATTTAATTTATAATATTATAAAAAAAATTATATTGTATATAAAGATAATGATTCTGAGAAAAATAAAATTAAA
>NW_015624061.1:0-854 GCF_001515625.1 Sinocyclocheilus rhinocerous
CAAACAGATGGAGTAGGAAAAAAGTAAAAAAAAAAAAAACAATTTGATGAAATGTTTTTTGTCGGGCATTAATTTTAACAAAGAATTAATTGAAATCCTCCATGTAATGCAAATAATATTTTCATGAGAACAGTAACAAGATAATAAATGTAATGAGATATAAATGTAAGAGGTCTGTAACATTTACAGGAAAAGTGATAGTAATGTGTTACTATGATCAGAGGAGTGCTTTTTATTTTTATTTATTATTATTCATAATTCAGTATAATGTAGCCTATTATTTTAGTAATTTAGTAGTATTTTCCTTCTGCTTGCAAACTATGGGCAAACATTAAAACATGTATTTGAGTATTTATTATGATGATGATGATTATTATTATTATTATTATTATTATTAATAATAATGATCAAGATAAGCTTTAGTTGTAGCCATGGTATTTATTAGTTTTAGATGGACTTTTAGAAATGTTATGCTATTTTTCTGTAGTTTTCATGAGAATCCCTCACCAATATTTAAATACTTTTTTCCATGCCACTGTTCTATTGTAAACTAATTTTCAGTTGAACAAATTGTGGTTGTTTATTCTCAGTCAGGGGATGATTTCCTGTCTCTGTGGTCAGTTTTTTGGCACAAATTGTGTTTATTCTCAGTCAGGGGATGATTTCCTGTCTCTGTGGTCAGTTTTTTGGCAAAAATAAGCTGCAATGTGGATTTTAGTCAAAGGTGAGACTAGGTCAGTATCATAATATAAATAGTAAAATATAGGAGAGTGACAGAATGTTGTGTCCTAATTAGCATTATTACCGCTACCATGATGTGTGTACAGTAAACAGATTAAATCGCTTATCTCCTG
>NW_015624062.1:0-616 GCF_001515625.1 Sinocyclocheilus rhinocerous
ATTTTTCTGTCTAAATGGGTTGTTCTTGCACATCGTTATGCATTATGATTACTTTTTTAAACAAAATGTCTGTTTTAGAAAACCCAGTACCTATATTGCCTTTTCCAGGCCAGGCAACATCTTCTGTTTATTTTCCAAATGGCTTTTTTCTAGTGTCTATTTGATGGTTTGGCGAAAGCGCTTTCGGTGGTACCCACCTTCTGGTGTGTATTTTGCCCCATGTCGCTGTTTTCTGCTTCCCGCCAACATATGATTAGAGAAATCTCCATGCATGGCGGGACAGATCTATTTCCTCATCTAACGCATAGAGTCGACTATAAGCCGACAATCTAAATTATGGATAAAAACACAGTGTGGTGCTTTTGGGAGATATTGTGTGGGCCCGGTGTAATAACACTTGCTATGACCCCTATCATTTTGTCCCGCCACATCACGCAATGGGCTTTCGGGGTGGCTGTCACCCTCCATTTCCATCAATAGGCTTTGCGGCTTTCGGGCTGTCACCCTCCATTTCCATCAATAGGCTTTGCCTTTCAAAGGAATATGACATAGCTGTAAAGCAATCTGGCCCAACTCTGGGAATTAATTTGAAGAAGCTGTCCAATGAATCACATTC
>NW_015624063.1:0-549 GCF_001515625.1 Sinocyclocheilus rhinocerous
TATGCTTTAATGAAGTTATGCTTCTTCCTTAATTCATCCTTCAGAACCTGTGACAATCTCAGTCACGTCTCATTTAAGTTCAATTCAACGTTGTTTTAAGTTTCATTATGTTTGCTGTCAGTGTTCTTTGTTTGTGTCTGATGTTGGTTGTATATGGATGGGCGTGTTATGTTATTTGCATTATTTATGGATATAGTGGATTATTACACTCCGCTGTCATCTGTCCTGTGAAATCCTGATCATTAGAAAACCAGGAAGTGAAACAGCAGTAACATCGATGTGTAAGTGAGTGTATGCAAAAAGATGCACAGCATGAGTGTTTAATAGGCAGCATGTGATTTTGAGTGTTGTTGTTGTTCTGTCATGTTTAGATTGATGTCAAATCCCAGTCAGTTATGATTTGGGATTGGGTTTTAGCACTGCGTTTGATTGACATGATTAAATTGTATTGTATAAATTGTTTTTATGTATTTGTAGTAGGTTTTATTTTTTCTTTGAGTCATATTTCTAGATCTGTGTGATTAATAACGTGTGTGTGTGTGTGTGTGT
>NW_015624064.1:0-320 GCF_001515625.1 Sinocyclocheilus rhinocerous
TTGCTCCTCCACAACCAGGGGAATTAGCTCAAATGGTAGAGCGCTCGCTTAACATGCGAGAGGAAGCGTGATCGATGCTTGCATTCTCCAAACTGGGTCCTCCACTTTTGCGCTCACTTCCCTATAGAGACAGACTGTGCGTTGACGCTGCTCACTGCTGCCGAAAAGTATTTCGGACTGGGTCCTGCGCAAATTGGTGGCAAAACAGGTCCAACTGAGAATAAACTATATATCATTTGAAAGCTAAAACACTCAAGATCCATGTTCTGAGCTTATTTTTTAAATCAATACACCAGAGAGGAAAGGGTTAACATAAATGC
>NW_015624065.1:0-495 GCF_001515625.1 Sinocyclocheilus rhinocerous
ATGATGTAAATAATGTAATAAAGTACAAATTGATTCAAAAAACGATTTTATTACTCTATTTATGTAACTGTAAATTTAACCCTGGCTTTTTAGAAAATGTCCATTAGCTGCCACACTGAAATGTTTTAACATGAACTGTGACAGAGGAAGGTTTTAGTTGAATTACATTAGAAGGTATGACAAAAAAGTAAGCAGTTCAACTTAAAACAAAATGAATGCTTATCTAAATTTATCCACTGAATACGAACAAATCTAAGCAATGAACTTACAAAAACATTAATTTGTAGCCATTTGTCCATTACCCCTAACCATGGACATATCAAGCAAACACAAACGAGTTAAAACAATTCTTAACAATTAACTCTATTTATCAAGCAAACACAAATGAGTTAAAACAATTCTTAACAATTAACTCTAACATTCTTCTTTTTTGGTAATAATAGCAAAAAAAAACTCAATAACAAATCAGCACCATATGTTCCAGTCAACATTTAG
>NW_015624066.1:0-953 GCF_001515625.1 Sinocyclocheilus rhinocerous
GTGAGGTACGTTCAGAGTACTCTGGTTCTCTCTTACCATTATTAATTTTAATTTCAAAATGTATTTTTTTGAATTATGATGGACCCCTCTGTAGGTTGGGGAATGCCCTCCCTGAACATCTGAGGGTTCCACAAACAATTGATGGTTTTAAAAAGGGAAAATGTTTTAATGTTTAAATTACTTTTATTGTTCTAATTGTTTTAATTTATTATGACTTTTTTTTGTAGCACTTTGAGATTTTCTTTCAAATGTAAAGTGCTTTATAAATAAAATGTATTATTTTTAGATACAAGATAATTGAGGATGTGTTTTAGACGACTATACACCGCTACAAATCTTTTATCCTTGTCTTTTTAGACGACTACAGCTACAAATCTTTTATCCTTGTCTTTCATAACTGGACATTTAAGTGTATTAACTTTGTAGTCTACAGCAAAACAAAGTAGGACATAGCAATAAATACAACTATAAACAAAATTAAACCGGACAAAACAAACAATTAGCCAACTTAGCCATGTTAGAACACAAATGATCAAGATAAACAACATCGGAGAGGCAAATCATATGGTCTCGCGAATCCTGTCGCTTCGCTTCTGAAATGCTCCTGGTGTGAGTTGGCATCGCGTGGAGGACGGAACAAAACCTCGTCGGAGCCGTGCAGATGCGTGCAGTGTAAATAAGGGGTTGCAGGGTCTACACCGCATACGATAGTTGTCACGCCGCGCCACAACGGCTAAAGTCGGTGTACTCTGGAGGCGACAAAGCGACCGTTGCAAATCATTTGAATTTAGTGTCAGTATGTTATAGATAGAACAAGGCAGCAGTTTACTGTCAGGGATTTGTCGTGTCGCGCTGCGCCGCATCCAGTGTAGACTGCATCACTCATTATAATGGGTTCTGTAGTATTTTGTCGCGTTGCGTCGCACCGCAACCAGTGTAGACAGCATCACTCA
>NW_015624067.1:0-514 GCF_001515625.1 Sinocyclocheilus rhinocerous
TGAACTAACAGTAGTATGAATTTTTAACCGAAATATGTAAATATACATTTTTATGAAAAAACATGTCTGTTGACAGTTACAAATAGTATTTTAACGTTGACCTTTGCCTTTGCATTTGTGAGGTAAAGTCCTGACAGTAACTGGAATTAAACTGTCCTGTAAAAGAGTGCTCCTTGTTCTTAAAGATCTGTGAGATGCCGTACACCAGAGATACGGTACACTAGAGACTCAGTGCACTAGAGGTGCAGTACACTAGAGACGCAGTGCACTAGAGATACGGTACACTAGAGATGCTGTGCACTAGAGGTGCAGTACACTAGAGATGCAGTACACTAGAGATGCATTACGTGCAGTACACTAAAGGTGCAGTACACTAGAGATCCAGTACACTAGGTATACAGTACACAGCTTCTTTCCAGTGTGGATTCTGACGTGTAATTTAAGATTTGCTGATTGTGTGAAGCTCTTCCCGCACTGATCACACGTGAACGGTTTCTCTCCAGTATGAACTCTC
>NW_015624068.1:0-1488 GCF_001515625.1 Sinocyclocheilus rhinocerous
TTTTATCCTTGCGTCTCAAAACATCACTCTGGTGCCATTATCAACCCTTTAAAAGCACGGCTGGATCAAAGATTCATCCCTGAGATATGAACGTCACAAGGCCCAGAGCCGATCCTCATACGCAAAATACGCAAGCTGTGTAGGGCCCCCGAAACACCAGGGGGCCCTCTTGCTCTCAAAGATTACTTAATTTTAGTTTCGTTTTTGAATTTGGCCAGTGGTTATGAAAACAATGAACGATCATTTCTTCATTGTGGCCCTTTCTACGTAAAAATCAGTCAAATCATGTAATGTGAATGTCGTACAGTCTTGCTTGAGACTAAAAAAACGAGTTGAAAGCGTATCGAGCCATGGAAAAGACACTGTTTCTCAAGCGCTTTCCGCCAGTGCTTGATAAAGAAATGAACTCATCTACATCTTGGATGACCTGTATCTATCTATCTGTCTATCTATCTGTCTATCTATCTGTCTGTCTGTCTGTCTATCATAGATAGATAGATAGATAGATAGATGGATGGATGGATGGATGGATGGATGTAGAGCACAAAAACGACACAAAAGCGACAGATAAATAAATGCATTCATTCATTCAGCCAGTCATTCATTCATTCATTCACTAAAAATAAGACAGTTGTAAGCCCCAGCAAAGTTGAAATGTTGGAGACACAGTCAAGAAGTTAACACGTCTTAACACTTTGCATTGCATGATACGGCATATATACATAGCATTACATAATAATCAGCTTTCGTATGAGTTCTGCTCACTAGGAACACTATTGACTTGTTCATTTCCATGTGATGAACAGGCTCAGACATTAACAAATGACTCCGCCACTCTTATTTTCCTTGAGACACCGTGAAGCTAACAGCTTTAATTGAGGTTTTTGTGAGAGATTCTTGGTGTTTGCATCTCACAGAATGCTAATGAGCCACTGGCAACGTGAGGTCCATTATGCATACATCTACATGACCTTGCGCATTGCATTAAACGTGCTGAGAGGGGGCTGTCAAAGAGAAATCCCTACAGGACTGCCCCGCCGGAATACTCTCCCACTTTATCAAGCAGGCATTTCTGAAAGGCCATCACGGATCAATAAACCCTATAAAATGCCTTCAAAACATGTCCAGGGTTTGGTCTTAGTGTAGTCTCATTAGTTCAAATTGTTGAAAGAATTAATTAAATAAATGCATACATACATACATACATACATACATACATACATAAATAAATAAATGTTTTCCATTTGGATAATTAGACTGTAATTGTAAAATGTGTTGATGGTTAACATATACAGTAAGGTCTAAACATAATTTTGTTTTAGGTACTTAATCTTCAGAAGATGGTGATCATCAACCTCCAATAAAATTTTATTCGAGCTGTTTTATTGTCTATTCATTTTATGGGGTTTGCAACCCTGTTCCCAAAATGAAACCTTAATTTTTGCCTAGCAATAAATGATATAAAAAAACATTACAATTTACAAATAT
>NW_015624069.1:0-527 GCF_001515625.1 Sinocyclocheilus rhinocerous
CATTGTTATTAAGGATGTAGCACTATCTGATCACTTCTGTATTTTATTTGATATATTGATCTCTGCTATGAATCTAGATCTGTCTCTGTCAGAAAGAGATGCAGAATCAGAATGAGCTTTATTGCCAGGTATGTTTACACATACGAGGAATTTGTTTTATTGACAGAAGCTCCACAGTGCAACAGAATGACAGTGACAAGACAGGACATAGATAATAAAAAAAATAATATACAAATATATCTGTTTAGCTTTTTTTTGGTTGTAGTTTTAGTCATTTTAGTTCTTCAACATCAGTTTGTTATTTCAAATTTTTTCAGGTTTTTCATATAATATTTATAATATATTTCAGCTTTTATTTTAATTAACAAAAATTAACAGTTATTAATAGATTTGTTAACAATAACGGCACTGTACTTGAAACCACTCGCAACACATCATTAGTATTGTATTAGCAAAGTATGGATTGCCAAACTGTTCTTGTTTCTGGCCGTTCTGGTGCGCAGTACTCTGTAGCGTCGACCAGATGG
>NW_015624070.1:0-602 GCF_001515625.1 Sinocyclocheilus rhinocerous
CCTTAACACAGAGTTTTTCCAAATGCTTTTCTAAAACCTATACTGGCTCCTATAATTAATTAATGAACTTTTTTTTAGTCAGTATTCTTGTATTTTTGTCCAGTAGAAGTGTCTAATAAATTAATTATTAATAATAACAACGATAATGTCTTAAAAACAAGATACATATACTGGATTCAGACAAAATTAGTATCACACCTGCAGCCTTATCACTTTTCGCCTTTTAAATTATTTATTAGGTTGAATGTAAAGTTTATCAATCAGTAAAACCTAATTTTTGTCAAAATTAACATCTTTGAACTGTGATGATGTTTAACTAATTTTTGTCAAAATTTGCATTTTTGAACTGTGATGATGTTTAAATTACAGTTTGTTTTTGCAGTTTACAGTTTGGGATGTGGCAATAGACAATGGTGTTGGTTTAAAAGAACGTTGCTACCTAAACAATGTAATCCTATTTGATTCTATAGTTCTCTTTTTTCCACTCCAGGTTAATCCTGGGCTTTTTAAACAATTGCAAGTGTAAAAAGTCCATTGAAAATTTGCTGAAAATTTAGTCATCCTCAGGCCATCCAAGATGAGTTTGTTTCTTCATCAGATTT
>NW_015624071.1:0-523 GCF_001515625.1 Sinocyclocheilus rhinocerous
CGTTCACCTAAAAGATTCGTTCAAAAAGAGCGATTCGTTCACGAACGTATCATCACTAGTAGTGTGCTGAACCAACGTCATTCATGGCAGACCACACGATCTGTGCCTTAATTGTTGCCAAAGAAGTGGATGCGATTGAAATTCCCATGTTTTTGCATGAAAATCTTTATGGACAGCAAAGGTATTATTTAAATATTATTAAGTTGTATTTAAGTGTTACTTAAAAAAAAAAAACTCTTTATGTTTAGGTTATTAACGTATTGTCTGTGTATAATTCCTTAAGTTGTTATGTTTAGATTATTAACGTATTGTCTGTGTATAATTCCTTAAGTTGTACAAGCTGTGTCATTATAGTTTTGTTACAGTATTTAATTTGGTCATTTTTGTGTTGATATTTTTGTTACAGTTTTTGATAAGTGACTTTGTAGATAATTTTTTGACCTACCACTATTGTGCCCTAATTACAATAAAAACAGTGTTTTAATAATACTGTGAAATTAGAGTTTTATCTAAATATTTGGAG
>NW_015624072.1:0-564 GCF_001515625.1 Sinocyclocheilus rhinocerous
CAATGTGTTAATAAATGGATCACACACATTTTGAAAAATAAGAAATTGAGATTTCCCTGTAATGGACAAGATCATCGGTCAATTCTGATGGCTCCTTTATTTTCAAAAAAAAAAAAATGCTTGGTTTCTCTATTTACAACTTGTGCAAAAACATTTAAAGGTTTCAAGGACTTTACAATGTAAGTTCATTTCAAGGCACATACATGGGACAACAACAACAGTTTAATAGTGGAAACAAACGAAAGAAAGAAAATGTACATAGCAATCAAAAATTACTTTGGTTCCCAATGGATTCTACTTGCAAAACCCAGCTTACAGACCAAACAAATCACCATATGAGAAAAGCAGAATCACTCCCCATCTTAAACGTGAAGAAAAAAATGCTAAAACACATGAAACATTGTGATTGTTGTTAAACCTGTCACGGTTTTCAGGTTGCCATTAGAATGAACTGCCACACAGTAACCGATTCATTCAAACATCAGCTAGATTTTGTGTTGTCCTAATGTAAAACCACTATGTCAACCGATGTGCTGAAGTTTGTATTAAATAAGTTTTAATAGT
>NW_015624073.1:0-1101 GCF_001515625.1 Sinocyclocheilus rhinocerous
CAAAAGGTACATCTGGAAAAAGGGGGGTCGTCTTATTATCAGGGTTGTCTTATATTCGGGCCAATACGGTATTTGTAGCAATAGCCAAAAATATATTGTATGGGCCAAAATTATTGATTTTTCTTTTATGCCAAAAATCATTAGGATATGAAGTAAAGATCATGTTCCATGAAGATATTTTGTAAATTTCCTACTGTAAATATATTAAAACTTAATTTTTGATTAATAATATGCATTGCTAAGAACTTCATTTGGACAACTTTAAAGGCAATTTTCTCAATATTTGGAGTTTTTGCACCCTCAGATTCCAGATTTTCAAATAATTGTATCTCAGCCAAATATTGTCCTATTCAATATTTTGATTGTTTTGCACCCTCAGGTTCCAGATTTTCAAATTGTTGTATCTCAGCCAAATATTGCCCTATCCTAACAAACCATACACCATTGGAAAGCGTATTTATTCAGCTTTCAGATGATGTATAAATCTCAATTTCGAAAAATGGACCCTTATGACTGGTTCAGCTTTCGATGTATAAATCTCAATTTCGAAAAATGGACCCTTATGACTGGTTTTGTGGTCCAGGGTCACATATAATGTTTTAGCAAATACCAAATTTGTTGTGTGTATGTTATAATATTTGTAGATCATTCATAAAAAAAAATATATATATACTATTAAAACTACACTAGCCATTTCTAAGAATGGTATTCCATTTTAATTCTACTTCCATAAATTCTGCAATTCTGCATAATGTTTGCGACCAAATTTAAATGTAATTCTAAATCAGGAATTAAAAAACATTCTCAGATTAGTTCAGAGTAGAGCACAGCCTTGAAAAACAGTGAGTGATGGGATTTTGTGTTTCGTTCAGGTACGAGAGAGATTGCGGGTGTCACTAGAGAGGGTCTCTGCCTTGGAGGAGGAGTTGGCCGCAGCCAATCAGGAGGTGAGGTACACATGCTCTGATTTATGTAATTATTCAGCAATCTGCACCAAAAAAGGAGTTAAATATACGCAATAAACATGCTATATATATATTTCATTTGTTGCTATGATGTGTTGTTTTTGCTTGATCTGATTAGTGTGAAATGCAACAGAGC
>NW_015624074.1:0-2070 GCF_001515625.1 Sinocyclocheilus rhinocerous
TCCTGGAGGGCCACTGTCCTGCAGAGTTAAACTCTAACCAGCTCCAACAGACTTGCCTTGAAGTTTCTAGTGATTCTGAAGGCCTTAATTAGCTGGATCAGGTGTTTAATCAGGGTTGGAGCTAAACTCTGCAGGACAGTGGCCCTCCACAAGCAGGAATGGACACCCCTGCCATAATGTAATACGGTTATGATTTTTGCTTGCGTTAATGTCCCATTGTACCTTTGCCTTCAAGGTGATCCTGCAATTGGAGACGGTGTGACTCGTCATGTTTTTGCAACAATCATGTCAAAACTCCAGCATGGTTTTGAACTACAACTTGGTTAGTGACTGTTTTCTTTTAAAAGAAGTTTACAGCAATTTGTTGGCATTAACAGTTAACTACTTGCCATTGGCCTTATTGGCCTTAGGTTAAAAGGTTTCTGCATTTGTCTTTTGTAATGCATGCCGGATTGTTACATGTTGCATGGCTTTATTTCTTTTAAGTGCCAGGAGGAACTCTTCTTTTTGAGGGTGAAAAGGATCACTTGATTCCCTCAACATCACAGAGTTTTCTGGATAGTGACTTCTTTGTGGTGGCAGGCCGTATGATCGGGCACTCATTCCTGCATGGTGGTCCATGCTTAACTGGTTTAAGCCCAGCAATAATCCACATGCTTTTTGGTGGATCCCCTGAAACAGCCACCATAGATATACTGGACTGTGTGGACACTGATGTCCGTCAAGTAATAGAGATGGTTAGTTAATCTTTACTCTGAAGTAAAAATAACAATTTTCAGTTGACCATGCATGGTTCTTTACAGATTATATTTTTTATGGGTTTTTATAGCATTAAGTTGTGTAGTCTTGCTACTCAAGCATTTCATATAATAACATTACAGTCTCTCTGTACACCTCCAACACATTAGAAAGGGGGACATCTGGGTCTGGGAATCTTTCAACATCCTCCTGTGTAAGTTGATGTTGTATTTGTACTTCAGGGATCACCACACCAGGTTCGTGATGACCACATGGCCCTCTCCAGTCAATGCCATATTGCATGGCATCTACCTGTAATAGACAATTGATAATAATTTAATTATTAATAAATTAAACATCTGTCCTACTGCCAGAGCTCATTAAGCACCAAATAGTACAATTTATACAGTAGTTAGGTTGGCTTGAGAAAGCAAACCTACTGAAATGCTATTTAAACTTCTTCTGATACTAAATTTTCTGACTCCTCCTACAGCTTTAACTCTTCATCCACCAAACTCGGCTCAGACTGTTCTGACTCGGGTTGATATATCGTGTCTAACTGATCTAACTTATGATTTTCCTAAAAATGATGGCCAAAACTCCCATAGACTTATATGGACAGAATCTTCTGATGAGCCAAGACTGTAAAAACTCAATTTAATCACACCAAAGCCAATTGGACTCATTTAAGATGGCATAATTTCCAATCTATCTAATATTTCTACACCTACCTGTCTATCTATCTAATATATTTAATCTATATCTAATATTTTTAATCTATCATCTAATTTCTAATCTATCCATCCTAATTCATGTGTCATAATTGCTAACCAGCTCTGATATAAATACCTGGATAGGGTCTTCAAGTTGATGACTTAACCAGAGCTGTATTGGTGACTGGTTTCCTTCTGTCCGCAACTTGTGGTGGTTCCAGCCATCCTGAAAGTACTGAAGGTGTTTCTGTACATGTGGCAAGAAACACCGTTGGAGGGCATAGAGATGCACTTCATCATCTGGATTCAGAAGCCCGTCATTCTCAAGGTTGGTGAAGATTGTGTAGAAGAGATCAAGCACTCCAGCATAAACATCTCTCCACAACCTTTCAATCCTAACAGTAAAGGACTGAGCAACTAAGAATATTCACTGGATGCAAGAGTTCATGCATATTAACTGGCACTAAATGTCAAAATGCCCCACTTTTTTCATCCTGGAAAGCCAGCCTGTGAATTTTGTAAGCAATTTTAACATGTATTCAGAACCTTGTTGTCAAAGTTACACCAAACTAAACTGGGTCTGGGAATCTTTCAACATCCTCCTGTGTAAGTTGATGAT
>NW_015624075.1:0-2218 GCF_001515625.1 Sinocyclocheilus rhinocerous
CTTGCGGATGAGTTCGTTTTAACTCATAGAGGCCATAATGATGGTTATCTCAGAGAGTTTCGAAATGTTAATGGAATCTGATCTGTTAATCTGGAAGGTGATCAGAATCGAAAAGTAGACCCGAGTTCCAAGTGTAATTATTGCCTTGAAAATGGACATTGGAAGAGGGAGTGTCCGGTACTACGAGGCAAGAATAATAAATCTATTCCCAAGCCTGTAGCTTTAGCCTCTGGAACGTTTTGTCATTATTCTGATACATCTACCAACACTCTTATTAGTAAATCTGCGACACTGGTGAAAAATGAACAAGGTGAAACTCAGACTTGTGTTGAGGTAACGACGTCTGACTATGGTCCTTTCATCACAAGCGGTTTCGTTTCCTTGGTGAATGATTCTATTAAAGTGCCTGTTAAGATACTGCGGGACACAGGTTCATTGGAATTGTTTATATTAGAGTCTACATTACCTTTTTCTTCTGAATCAGGCGTGGGTAGTAATGTCTTGATTCGAGGAATTGGGTTACAGACTTTCTCTGCGCCCTTGCACAAACTCCAGCTGTATTCAGATCTTGTGCAAGGTAAGGTTGTGATGGCCTTGCGTCCTTGTTTGCCGGTGGAAGGAGTGGATGTCATCTTGGGTAATAATTTGGCTGGGGGACAAGTTTGGCATGATGTTCCACCACCTCCTGTGGTCAGGGTGACCCCCTCATTTGCCATAAAGGATGATAAAAATGCTTTGGATTTTCCTAATGTGTTTTCAGCTTGCGCTGTGACGCGTGCAAAGGCTCTTGCCATCAGAAGAGTTCTGATGTAGCGCGTGAAAAGCCTTCGACCGTACGGGTTGTTTTGCCTGCCCTTCCTTCATCTATTTCTGTTAATGAATTAATTTCGGCTCAACAACAGGACTCTAGTCTAGCAGATTTATTTGCTAATGCGAAGAGCGCAGAAGAAATACAGAGTTTTGCTAGTGGTTACTTTATACAGGATGGGATGTTGGTTCGTAAATGGACCTCATGTAGTGATAAAGCGGTGGGTGAACCTTTGTTTCAAATTGGTTTGCGTGATGTAGTACTACAGACTGTTCATGGTGATATTTCAGGACATTTTGGAGTCCGAAAGACTTATGACAGAGTGTTGCGTCACTGTTTTTGGCCGCGTCTTAAGAAAGATATATCCAAGCAACTTGGCTTCTCTAAAATGTAAAAAACAATTTTTGCTGTTGCACTGTACACATACTATAAAATTCAGATTTTTTTTTCTTTCATATGTGCTTATATGGGCTCCTTATATCATTTGGTTCTTTGGTGTCCTTTTGGAGTTTCTAAGTGTCCTTTTTTGGAAAGACATCTAAATTTATCTTGAAAAAAGTTTGCAGAAAATATAGATTTTTGAGAATCACCCTTCAATCTTTTGGTTTACTTTGCCGGAAATAGCAAATGATGACAAAATAAACATTTGAAACAAGATAAATAGTCTATGCTTAATTTCATAAAGTGCGCGATCAATCACGATTAATCACAGAAAAGGATGTTATTAATTATATAAAACATTTTAATCGATTGACCGCCCTTATTTATATATATATATATAAATAAATTATTTTTTTCTTGACTTTAATCAAAACATAGCGATCAATCCATGAAACTTTAACCCACAGTATTTCACAAATTTTTGTGACAAAGGTCAGAACTCCTGTTATGATGTACTGTATATGTTTTGAGGTGCACGCTTGTCATAAATTAATCTATTACTGTTCCTACATAAGTTGTTACAACACACAGTGGTAAAATATATATTTAGGAGTCTTAGACCTTTCCAACAATATATAGTTTGTCATGATTAGATTAGGATTTAGTTGTAATATACTGAAGTAAACTTAGGCGTCCCGTATATGGGACGGTGACAGTTAAAGGGAGTATTAAATACAAATACAATTATTTTATAGTAAACTTAAAAATTCACAGATTTAATTTTTCATTTTCAAACTTAAAATCAGCAAGCTTTTATTTTGGCGGGTTGCCGGTGCGGCAAGTAAGTATATGCACTTCCGGGTTTAGCGCTGCCGATTGTAGAGCGTCAGTGAATGAAATATCACAGTTTTGCATTGTGCTTTGCAAATGTAAGCGGGTAGCCTAGATTTATGTTTTCAGTTTGAATAGAAATCTTATACAGTACAGTTTGTCGATCTAAAATGGTAATTGTGCATTAACAGCTGTCAA
>NW_015624075.1:2230-2427 GCF_001515625.1 Sinocyclocheilus rhinocerous
TCGAACTCAAATGGTAATTGTGCATGAACAGCTGTCAACCATGTCGGTATGCAAACGCGCGCTCTGAACTAATTTACACAGCACATTTCTTATTTTGGTCATTCATGCGGACCACTTATGTACACCTCTGGCTATAATAACAAATTCAGCTCATTATATATAAACTTTAAAAGAGACAGACATAGATATATTTCACA
>NW_015624076.1:0-992 GCF_001515625.1 Sinocyclocheilus rhinocerous
CCTGATTTAGCAGACTTAAACACGTTCCTGGGTCAACAAGGGAGGGGCTCAAGGTAAAATAGTTCAAGCAATCACATGATATCATCCAGTTTAAGGATTAGTTTTTGAGTTTCTGCATTCAAGTCACGTATTCCATCTTTTGTATGAAAGATTGACACCAAAGATCCATCTTTTTTCTTAAAGATGTTGCATTGAAGATGTGTCCTCGATTAGCATAATTTATTGATTTTAATTTCATCATGGATTAATTGTTTATGCTAATGTTTTCTAAACTTCTAATATAAGCTAAATGGTCCGTACCCCTTATTATCGGGATAGGAAAGTGCCCAATGTGAGCCGGGAGGAGGTGTTCCCCTGGGATTGTATCAGTGAACACATCACTTTAAATACATTTCTCATGCTTTCCTCTAAATCCATTTGAAAAAGAAGAATAAAACACTTTCACAGATGGACTGGGACCAATAATAAAGACCGGGATTTGATGTTCAGCAACAATAATATGAAATATCTTGAACTGATCCAGAGGTGGCCGAGGTGGAGCCAGCCCTTTTTCATAACACTGTCCTTGTCCCCTTGTCAAAAAAAAAAGGAAATTTCACTGATTTACATTTCAATTATCTCCTCTAGGATCCTCCCAAAGAACAAATCAATGAGCTTGACTGTACATCCTGGTTTACACTGACTGATGCATTTTCAAGGCATGACCAGATCAGGAACAAAAGAGAAGGAAGAGAAGAGGACAAAACAGCTCAGAAAGGAAACTATATGGTTCTGAGAAGGCTGTCAGTGCCAAGCACCAAAAGGCTGCCAGTGCCAGGCACCAAAAGGACATACAGAGTCACTCAAGATGAATTAAAAAGGATCATGACAAAAAAAAGAATATGTTAAAAGCCTGATTTTTTTAAATACATGCTTTATCCACAGCTATTTGCTATACTTTTAATTTAGACTGTTAGGAGAGGTGGATGTGTAGCTGCTCTATTTAAAGATGT
>NW_015624077.1:0-811 GCF_001515625.1 Sinocyclocheilus rhinocerous
AGATACACATTGATTTTGGCGACTCACCTTTGCCGACAGAATGGAAGAGTCGTATATCCTCCTTGCTGAATTCGATGCCTGAAGTTTTCGCCTTGCACGATATGGACTTTGGCCATACCGACAAGGTGAAACATCGCATTAAGCTCAGCGATGAGACTCTCTTCAAACATAGACCCAGACCGATTCATCCTCAAGATGTTAGTGCAGTTAGGAAACACTTGCAGGAGTTGTTGAATTCCGGTGTAATTAGGGAGTCTGAATCTCCATTTGCCTCTCCCATTGTAGTGGTGAGAAAAAAAGATAACTCCCTGTCCAGCTTTGTATCGATTTCAGGAAGCTGAACGCGCAAACCATTAAGGACGCCTATGCCCTTCCAAATCTTGAGGCATTTTCAGTGCTTACAGGCTCCAAATGGTTTTCCGTTCTCGACCTGAAATCGGGATACTATCAGATTGAAATGGAAGAGCAGGATAAGGCTAAGACGGCTTTTGTGTGTCCTCTTGGGTTCTGGGAATTCAATAGAATGCCCCAGGGGATAACTAACGCGCCCAGTACTTTTCAGCGCTTAATGGAGCGCTGTATGGGAAGCTTGAACCGGAGTGAGGTACTGGTCTTTATCGATGATCTAATTGTATTCTCAGAAACCCTGGAGGTCCATGAGCGCCGTCTAATACAAGTCCTCAACCGTTTGAAAGAGTACGGTTTAAAACTTTCTCCCAGCAAGTGTACGTTTTTTCAGACGTCCGTACGGTATCTGGGTCATGTAGTGTCTGAACATGGTGTGAGTACTGACCCGAGTAAAATAGAAGCC
>NW_015624078.1:0-194 GCF_001515625.1 Sinocyclocheilus rhinocerous
CTGATAGTTAGCGAAGCATTAAAAAATAATTTAAACTGATAAATATCAGATTGGAGTTTAAAATAATAGCAGATTTGTCTCATTTTAAATGAGCAATAAAACCTGAGATGAAAAATTGACTTAAGCCAGAAATATAATTTTACTATGGTAAAATAAATGTTCAGCGATATCTTCAAAAGACTTTTGAATTTTGG
>NW_015624078.1:367-477 GCF_001515625.1 Sinocyclocheilus rhinocerous
TACTCAAACTGCGATCGCTCGCGGAGATAATAAATAATTTAAATAATTAGAGTTGTATATATTTTGATGTTTATTAGCGAAATAATGGTTATATAGTAAATGTTAATACA
>NW_015624079.1:0-620 GCF_001515625.1 Sinocyclocheilus rhinocerous
TTAAACTCCATGTCTGTAAGTGCTGTGCATTTGAAAACACAACACAACCATCTTCCCAAATTTTTTATGAGAATTGAAATCAAAACAGCCATATATATTAGCGTTATAATTTTAATGTTGTTTTGTAAAATTGTTATTATTATTAAATACTCAGGTTTTTAAATTTTGCAGTTCAATGTTATTATTGCAATAGTAATATATTTTTACATTTGTTTCCTTGATTTGTGTCTTTCGCTGATGACATGCCTGAATTTTGTAATGCATTTGTTTTCAAAAAAGTTTTGCATAAAGTTTTTATTGTATAGAATTTGATTGCTGAATAAAAATTACCAATTGAATGGAATATCAGAAGCAAATGTCAATTTCAGATTTTTAATTTGGGATTAACTTGAGATAGCATTGCATGTTTGATACCTTGGAACAATCTTGGATTAAATTGAAATGAGCATTGCATGATACCTTGGAACAATCTTGGATTAAATTGAAATGTAATTTTAATGTAATGTTAGTATCATTTTACTATTTGTCTAAAGCAAACTGATAAGACTGCCAAATTGTAAAAACGTAGTCATATATAATTTTTCATTACTATATTTATATATTCATAAATACATATTTTT
>NW_015624080.1:0-603 GCF_001515625.1 Sinocyclocheilus rhinocerous
TCAATCCCTCAATAAACCCGTCAACCACTCTCTTACTGCAATCAGTGCAGTCTTAACATCACTCTATACTTTATTTTTGTTCATTTTTCATAGTGATTTGAACTGCCTGAGGAGTTTTGCTGCTATCTTTGAGGTCAATGACAAATTGCGTCTAATACATTTTTTATGGAAGAGCACACTTTGAATGTTTGCCATTAATATGATATATGAAAATGAGATTGCATATACCTTTTAGTCAAGATGTATACGTTTAACTTAACTAAAGTTTTAGTACAATACTAGATGCACACACCAAAAAAAAAGTGCAATCATTGAATATTAATGGATAGTGCCAGTTCTGGATGCTGTTCTGTATTCCAGTGTACAGTGTTCCAGTGTACTGTGTTCCAGTACATAGTACTGCACAAGCCCAATAGAATAGCGTTCTGGTGTACTGTGAGTACATAGTACTGCACAAGCCCAATAGAATAGCGTTCTGTAAATGCTTGCATATACCAATGAGAAGTTTGCAGAATGGAATGGATTCCACTTGTAAACAGTAGAAAGGCACTAATCTCTTCTTCTAATTTCTTCTTTTCTCCTCTTTGATCAAAGATTTTTCTC
>NW_015624081.1:0-567 GCF_001515625.1 Sinocyclocheilus rhinocerous
TTTGCCTCCACTTGTCCCATTTCCGTAGTGTTTTTATTCAGTTCCTCCTCTATATCTCTCACCACCTTCTCTAGAGCCTCTATCTCCTGAGACGTTTGTTTGGTTTTTTTGTCTGTCTCATCCTTTTCAGCAATCACATCACTGGTGCATGATGCCACACTGAGGTTATGTTTCTCATATCTGATGATGACAGATTTCAGATAAACCATCAGCTTAATCACAATAAACTTTATTAATAATGCATTAAGACATGGTGATTTTCTGTTTCATTGTGTTGACAAACATTCAGAGGGCTTTTGGCAATGACCATATTAACAGTGGTTCATATGGTAAATTCAATCAATCTTATTAGACTTTCACATGATACAAATTTTATTTTTAGCAACGTTTCGAAACATTTTCTAACATGTTACCTGTCTACCATCTGTTCCACTTTGTTAATAATGTCACTGATCCATTCTCTTGCTTTTTCCAGGGACTTCACAGCCACAATGGTTTTATTCTTTTTTCTCTTGCTGATTGCACAGCCACAATGGTTTTATTCTTTTCAACAGCAACCTTCAGGGC
>NW_015624082.1:0-558 GCF_001515625.1 Sinocyclocheilus rhinocerous
ATGCAATGACTTCAGTTTTCTCCTTGTTTAACTGAAGAAAGTTTTTGGCACATCCAACTGTTAATTTAATCAATGCATTGGCAGAGGGTGTCAATGGGGCAGTAGTCATTTGGTGATAAGGCTAGATAAATCTGGGTATCATCAGCATAGCTGTGATAAGCAACTTGGTTCTTTCTCATATACAGGCTAAACAAGAGTGGTGCAAGAATTGAGCCTTGTGGGACTCCGTCCACTTAGACTTATGCTTTCCTATACTCACATAATAACCCTTCTAAGTATGACCTGGACCAATTGAGAGCCATCCCAGAAAGCCCGACCCAGTTTTCCAGTCTCTCTAGAAGTATGTTATGATTGACAGTGTCAAACACAACACTGAGATCTAGTAGTACCAGCACTGATATTTTGCCAGAATCAGAATTTAAGCGAATATCATTTATTATCTTAATGAGCGCTGTCTCTGTGCCGTGATGTGGTCGGAAACCAGACTGAAAATTGTCCAGTTATCCATTTGAGTTAAGTATTTGTTCAGCTGATTAAAAACTACCTTTTCAATAATCT
>NW_015624083.1:0-819 GCF_001515625.1 Sinocyclocheilus rhinocerous
AAAATTTAGTTGTCATTTGTAAATTTTGATAATTTAGCTAAGAATTGTTGCATTTTGACAGTTTATTGACAATTAATAAGTGGCAAATAAAATGCAATTAACCTGAATCCCATTTAATGTTTAATATTATTATATTATTAAAATTGTCATAATAGCTAAGGCTATTCATTCAGATTGAATGATTCCACTTAATTGGTCTTGGTTATGTTTAATAATGAAGATGTTATATAAAAACCTATTGGTCTAAGCTGATGTGTGTTATTATTGGAAGTCACTTCCCATAATGCTTTTTTTTTGCAAGAGTATTGACATCACAGTAATCACTAGTGATCAGTTCTGCTAATCTCAAACAAGTTTGTTACCAATGTCATGATCTACTAGTTGAAATTAAGGAGGTTAAATTAACTTTTTTTTCTTCGGTTTCTGCAGTTGGTGCTTCATCTGTGCATTTGTAGTGCTGATTAACAAAGGTGAGCACCTAAATTAAAATTGAATGATAAATTAATGTATCGTGTATAAATGCCAGATTCCAGATTGTTTGTTTACAATTAAAGTTTGTGTGATTTCAGTGTGTCTGCAGGTCCCAGTAGAGGGTTTTATCGGCGACTCTGTTGTTCTGCCGTGTTGTTCAGCTGAACATGATCTTAAACTTCAAGATATTAATGTGCTTTGGAGAAACAAAGACAGTGAGACTATTTATGATTTAATTAAAGGTAAAGCTTCAGTAGAACGACAGGACCCACGTTACAAGAACAGAGCTGAAACTTTCCCTGGGGAGTATGAGAGAGGAAACTTCTCCCTCAAACTCCAAAATCTTAC
>NW_015624084.1:0-654 GCF_001515625.1 Sinocyclocheilus rhinocerous
ACGCAGGACGCACAGCCGAAGTAGCACGTCCAACACAAAAAGAACCGAATGCGCCAGTGTCATGAGAAATTGAGTCCCCCCTCGAAATCGGGTCCTCTTAGGAACAAGGCGGTAGCTGTTTTAAATGCCTGATCAAAAGTCAACACTTATGTTACTATTTCGTTGTGAATATATGTATGGTAAGTGCAAATGCGTGGTGTATAAGCTAACCTAGCAGGCTAATCGGGTAGCTGTATGCTATGCTAGTATGTGAGCTAACCAAAAAAAAAAAAACGATAAAAATGAGAAATGTTTGATTTCACAACCTATAGCTTCGGTTATATACTAGCGTATGAAACATGTAATTTAAAAGACATTAATGGTCATTATAACGAAGTTCAAACGACATAAATCAAAGCGCGATTTTGCAGGAATTGTGACTGTTATTAATTTACATTTTATTAAAACCTGCAAAAACCTTTCTGTCGAGTGATGTAAATAAATTTTACAATATTTATTTTTACAATATTGTGCATGCGTATTATATTTAAGTTGCTTAAGCGTAATCAAGGCGTTTATAAGACTGGTTTATTCATTCTTTTATACTGCAAACCCCATGTTTCTATATGGAGAACTATTAAATATGTTTGATCAACTGCACAATTATCTAACAAA
>NW_015624085.1:0-596 GCF_001515625.1 Sinocyclocheilus rhinocerous
ACAGGTGATCAGGAACCCTGGGCATCTTTATTCTGGTATTTTGTCAGTAGAAAGGTTTTTATATTGTTATATGTTATTGTAACCGTGACTTTAATTGTCTGTCTTAATTTTCTGATGTGGTTCAGTGTTTTCACTGTGATAAAATATCAATATATATTTCCTTAATTTTTTTTGACTGTGAATAAATATTTTCTCAGTCACTTTGGCACAATTCTCAAAGGAGTTTTGACAATAAGTTCTTCTTCACATTAGATTTGAATTTCTTATTGATGATCCAGTTTGAGCTGCCCACCCAGATAGCACACGTATGTCGCGGAGACGTCTGCTAAAGAGCGTATCATCTGGTAAACATCGGATTAATTTTTTATAGTCGTATTTTGATCGTCTGTAGACCGGCTGTTTGAGCTGTTAAATGAGACGTCTCCCCTACCTCTAAATGACATCAATACGTCTCTTTATCACCCCCTACCTCTAAATGACATCAATACGTCTCTTTATCACCCGCAATATGCCGGTATGTGCATCAGGACAGGAAGCTGCAGACCAGCTGATATACTTGATTAATTTAAAGGGAAATACGTGAAGAAATAACGATT
>NW_015624086.1:0-563 GCF_001515625.1 Sinocyclocheilus rhinocerous
TGTCGTATTAGACACCTGCTTATGGCCCGTAGACATGCAGCTTTTTCTGATATGAGTGAAATAGAACGAGAAGGTGAATATCACCAAACTTGTCAAGAACATGTCAGGTTTAACAATCTGTTATTCTGCAAAATATCAGACAACTTGTTTTGTCTTAACTTGGGAAGATGGACCCTAAAGTTGTCTCATCATGGATGATTTCATACTGAATGAATGAATTAATATTACTATCAATATTTGGGTTTATATTTCACTAAATAAAAAAAAATGAATAAATAAATGAAAGAAATTTATTTTATTTTTGTATTTTATAAAGAAATGATAATAATATAACTATTATTTTGCATTGTGACATTATTTTCATGAAAACGGATTTTTCCCCATTTCTCATTAATATAATGCGAAGAAGAATCTAATTTAATACAGTACTGCGGAAGAAAAAAAAAATCAATATTTACCAGTAATATTAAATGCAAGTGAGGTGTTTTATCTCCAAGAATAGGCTGGGGTTTTTTTTGTCTTCATCCAATAAGACACAAACTTTGTCACATATTTAGAGCTGC
>NW_015624087.1:0-524 GCF_001515625.1 Sinocyclocheilus rhinocerous
GTGTCTCGTTCCCTAGTCAGGGAACCATGGTTACATAAGTAACCTAAGACGTTTTATTTTGATTTGCGAGCCAGGCCCCGGGAGAAGACCTCTCCCCCTCCACTGCCTCCGGTCTTCGAGATCTCCACCCGGAACCGCTTTGCTCCCCTCCGCGAGATGGAACGTGACGCCGTTATCATCGGAGACTCCATCGTCCGGCACGTCCGTGCACACTCACTGTTTTCCGGGTGCTCGTGTTCTCGATGTTTCTGAGCAGATACCCGCGATTCTGATGGGTGACGAGAGCATCGGCGCTGTCGTGCTGCACGTGGGGGTGAATGACACCAAGCTGCGGCAGACTGAGACTCTGAAGAGGGACTTCAGGAGCCTGATCGAGATGGTATGCAGCACATCATGGATCGTCGTGTCAGGACCGCTTCCCACATATCAACGAGGACATGTAAGGTTCAGTAGACTGTTTGCTTTAAATGAATGGTTATTGTTGTAAGGAATTTAACTCATTAATTCTTGATAAGGGAATTAAT
>NW_015624088.1:0-574 GCF_001515625.1 Sinocyclocheilus rhinocerous
AGAGTTTTAAAGTATTTAAAACTATATATAAAGACGAAACTTTATGCCAAGTATTACTTTAGTGTCGTTTTGTATCTTGTTATCTTAAGTATTATGTGTCTTTTCCTTTGATTATTTTTAGTGTTCATCTTTGTTCTAGTGTCTTACATATTTGTTTTATAAATTGTGAAGAAGAAAAAAAACCTGCAATATAAGTAGAAAAAATATATATATTTATTTTATACCATCAGTACTACAAACTATGATCTACAGATGGCAGCAGTGTGCTTAGCATGTATGTCATTACCAAAAAAGAAGATTGTACAAGACTGAAACTAACATACTGGACTAACATATTGTCATACTGGACAAATCTGCACGGGCATGAAACACCACACCCTGCAAAAAAAGGCACTTGAAGAATGTTGGGAGTATGGCCGTATCAACATTAGTAGCTTTGGATGGAGAGGAGCAATAGAGGTAGAGGAAATGGGAATAGACACTATTGCATGCTGTAAGACAATAAGTATGACTGCCATCCCACCATGGCTATTCTGTTTTCCTATAGTAAATATGGAAATAAAAGACATTTTAA
>NW_015624089.1:0-820 GCF_001515625.1 Sinocyclocheilus rhinocerous
TAGGCTATGATCAATTCACTGTCTGCTGCTGGCCTTTACTTAAAACAGCAAAAAAACTTACATTTAACAAAAAAAAATACTCCAAATGTTTTTATAAATGTACTTTATAAAAAAACGAAACAAAATATAATCACTTTTCCATTACATACAAAACTGAACTATTTTAATAGCTGAAACAGTAGTATAAGCTTTTTTTGGGAAAAGGGGAAAAAAGACGGGCTCGGGCCTATATTTGAGACCCGTGCAGGGCTTTAATCCACTTCATCCAACGCTGTTTTGTTCTCATCTGTGAGCATGCTCGTGATATATTATTTTAGGTGTGTAAATGTATAATTGCCTTTATTTTTTTCAGTTTTATTTAAATTTGTAGTTAAAACAGCTAAACATAAATGTATTTTAAAGTCTAGAATTAGATTGCCTTTTAATTTTGTAGTTAAAACAACTAAAAATAAATGTATTTTAAAGTTTAGAATTAGACAGCACACAGGCTTACGCTGAAAACAACAAAATGGAACCTCAAGGTTGATCTAGGAAAATGTGTGCAAATGTATAGGGCCCCATTCCTATATTTTGCCTGGGGCCCCCAATTCACTAAATCCGCCCCTGCTGGTGAGAAAACTTTATAGCACAGTTAGTAAAAGTACTACAATACCAGGAAGGAAGATCAGGTTGTTGATGTTTGTCTGCCATTCTCACTCTGTCTGCACTGCGTACATGAATGCGCTGATGACGTATCCTGTCTGCACGAACAGGGAGTGCAGATGTATGCAAATAGAGGTAGAAAAGCCAATCAAAATGCTCGGACCGAACGTTTTGATTA